>NC_068983.1:81194802-81209802 GCF_001194135.2 Octopus bimaculoides
TTGTCTCTACTCTGTCGATCCTTCTCCACCTTTAATATTTCTTTTTTTTTTTTTGCAATTTTTTTTCTCTTTATTTTTATCCTCCCATTCCCAGCATTTAACTGGGGTCTCTAAACTGTGTCAGACAATCAAAAGTACTTTTTTTCTCTCTATTGATAAACAACAATAACCAAAATATGGAGGTAAAGCAAAATAAAAAAATAATCAAATAAAAAAAAAAAATAAAGAAAATATTAAATAAAAGCTATAGTAATATTCCATATCATGTGGTTCTTAGGGGGGAAATATTAGAATTTCCAGAGAGATGTACTACAAAGTCTCAGCAAGGATAAATGCCTTGAAGGTTTTTCTTGACGTGCTTATTTCTTTGAATTAAGGTTCTTGCATTATTTTGATTGTTCTTGACCAATTATCTGTGATAATAAAAACCACACATCTTCTGCACCTCCTATAACCATCAGGGCTGAGTATGTCAGTCAGAGCCACTTTAAAGTAACTTCACTCAAACTATATGACCTTTGAAGTCTTTCATTAATAAACCCAGTAGGATGTTTAAGAGGTGACAAAGAAAGTTTTTGAAATTCTCCCACACTGTCTCTTCTTCCATGGTGATATTAAGCACAACTGTCCCTCCTCCAATAATGATAGAAAAACTATATTTTAAGCAATGCTTTTCAGTAATTTTAAATATCCTTTCTACCCATGAGTTGAAGGAACTACAGAAAAATTTATTGCTGTTTTGAGAAAAAGAAAGAGTAAGAAAACATCGTTATGTCAACAGAAATTATTAAAGAAGTTTTATTTATTTACATATTTATTCCATTCCTTTTTGACTTTTTTAAAAAGGAAATTTAATATACAGTATGTTATGTATTTATTTAGAATTATTCCAAAAATCAGAAACATAGGGGTTAGTAATATCAGTTGTCCTTTACATAACAAGTTCAAATCCTGCTAAGATAACTTTGCCTTTCACATTTCTAGGTCAATAAAATACCTTATTTAATTGACTAAACTCACTGCCCTAAATTGTCCTTGTGTTTAAGTTTAAGTGTCTATTATTATTATTATTATTATTATTAAAGTGAAGGTGGTAAGCTGGCAGAATCATTAGCATACCAGGTGAAATGCCTAGCAATATTTCGTCTGCCGCTATGTTCTGAAGTTTACATTTCGCTGAGGTCAACTTTGCCTTTCATCATTTAATCAACTAGTCCCCTCTCGCAAAAAGTTTCAAGGCCTTGTGCCTTCAGTAGAAAGGATGATTATTATTATTATTATTATTATTATTATTATTATTATTATTATTATTATCATCATCATCATCATCATCATCATTATCATCATCATCATCATTAAGGTGGTGAGCTGGCAGAATCATTAGCACACTGGCAAAAATGATTAGTAGCATTTGGTCTGTCATAACATCCTGAGTTCAAATTCTGCCGAGGTCGACTTTGCTTTCATCCTTTCAGGGTCGATAAAATAAGTAACAGTGAAACACTAGTTGATTTAATCGACTAATCCCCTCTCCCAAAATTTTAGGCATTGTGCCTTTAGCAGAAGGGATTATTATTATTATTATCATTATTATTATTATTATTATTATTATTCTGTCAAGTTCAACTTTGCCTTTCATCCTTTTGGGGGTCAATAAATTAATTAACATTGAAACACTGGGGTCGATGTGATTGACTAGTTCCCTTCCCCAAATTTCAGGCCTTGTGCTTATACTAGAAAGGATTATTATTATTATTACTATTATTTGTTTATTTATTTATTTTAATTCTTTTTTGCTTAATTTTCACTTTCGACTGAAACATCTCACCCAGTAATTTCACCTGGCAGCCTAGGAACTGAATCTGATATTTGAAGGTCTTATTTTAACTACTGAAAGTATTAAGGTGCATTTACATGGATCAAGACATTAAAAAATATTAAATAAATGTATTTCAGAATCTAATATAAAATTTATGGAGTAAAACAAAAAGATACCTATGTTTATATATGTGTGTGTATGTGTGTGTGTGTGGAACCTGTACTTTTTATCAAATAATATACTACTAGATGTCACTATGAGGGTAATAGTCACTAATTCTATAGTACTAGTGATGGAAACAACTTACATAAAATAGGTGATTAAGAAAGTGTTTAATAAATTTCTGATAATAACAATATATTTGACACTGCTTAGGATAATCTATTTCTTTTATGGAAACTCTGAGGTGAATCAATTAGGAAGAAAAAATAAATAAAATGAAATAATCTACAGAAATATTCGAACCAAAACCAAAGTTAAAAAATGGAATATTGGCATACAGAATATCCTTGGAAAGAAAACATAATTGAAAATATCGTAAGAACAAGACAACAAAATGTATTTTTTGAGCAGCTGGTGAACTGTTTCTTTTCTCTCTATATATATGCCTTTGCAGCCTCATGGAAAGAGAAAAAGCAATTGTGTCACTAAGATTATAACATGGACTTCAGACTGGGTCATCTCTAACCCCCGAATAAAGCAATTTACAGGACGCCTACATACAAAACTACAGCATACATTAGCTCAGAGCTCCTAGACCTGTGTGTGCCCTGGGCAACTGTTCAATGTGTTCATACTTTAAGGTAACACAAACTACGGATAACAATTAAAGGAGTCATTTTTAAGAAAAGAAGATTAAATAAATGAAATGTTTTTACAGTTGCATTGTTACTTACTTTAGAACAATTATTTTGAGAAACAAGGATGCAACATTGAGTCAAGGATATTAGCTTATACTAAAATTTTAGTGAAAGTAAAAAATGTTCATATGACATATATATAAATGGAAATTATTTACCCATATTTTATTTTTGTTTAAATGATTTTTTCCGTTGAGGAGAGAAAAATTGCTTTATCACTTAGAGGTTAATCGTTCATTATCATTAATTTGTACAGATTAACAAGCCTATTATAAGGAAAACGTATTTGAGCAACATCATGAGGACTCTTGTGAGGAACCTCACTATGGGCTGCTATTATCACCTCTGAGATCAGCGGATTCTAAAAAAAGTTTTGATCTTCACTTGTTTTTGAAACACTGGCTCCATGTTCTATGTTTAACATAAATATGATGATTTACTGTGATCTATTATGCCATTGTGAGTACAAAAGATTACTTGGAAATTTTTCAGTTTCCATATATTTTTCATACAAATACAACATATGAAAGTACATATATGTGTGTGTGTGTGTGCACATGTGTTCATGCATGCATGTGTGTATGGCTAACAAGATGAAGTATCAAAGAAAGAGAAAGCCAAACAATATAGCTAGTTGACTAGACAGATGAAACAATCTGTTTAATTCAACAGTAGAAGTTTAAGTAAAGATTCCTACAAAAGAAAAATTAAAGTAGAAAATGTAACAATAAAAACTTCTTTTAAAGTGAGATAAGTGTTGTAATAGTAAATTTCATTTCATTTAGGATTCATAAATTGGCTTCTCAGTATACAGTCCTAATATAATGGCAATAGAATTTTGTAATAATAAGCTAAAAAATCTATTTTAAAAAACTACAATATGCTACAATACAGCAAAAATAAAATTAAAAAATAAACACAGGAATATGGTGACAGATTCTCCATCAGTTTCTATAAGGAGAATGCAGTTGCTCTACTGATTACATTAATGTATATGTGGCTAAATGCTCCACTGACATGTGATAAGACTGGATCTTTGAATCAAATGTACATTCTATGACGAGCTTCCATACAGTTTGTACTTACCCAGTTGCACTAGAAGGCTGACAATGATCCAAGGTCGGGGCAAAAGAGAGAAACATGTCTAGGACACTACACAAAGGGATCAAACAAAGCACCTCATAATTGCAAATACTTCTTAATCACTTGCATCCGCCAAAGTAAAAAGCGATAGTTACATCTAATCTAATAGATTATAATTTCATATATCTATAAGAGGTGGTGATATATGTGGTTCATAGAAATATGCTGGCAGATTCTTTTTAATATGAAGGATAAATAAGCAATATTTTCAAGTTTTATAATCTATCATCATTTAACATCTGTTGTCCATATTGGCATGAGTTGGACAGTTTGACCAGGGCTCGTAAGCTGAAGGGTTGCACCAGACTCCAGTCTGATTTGGCATGGTTTCTACAGCTGGATGCCCTTCCTAATGGCAACCATTCTGAGAGTGTAATGGGTGTTTTTGCATGCCAACAGCACAGGTGCCAGTTGCATGACACCAGTATCTACCACAAACTTCTCATAAAACATAAATATAATTTTCATAGTAAGTAAAAATATTAAAGAATTTAAATGCAAATTTTGTTCATATTTTGTATCTCTTAAATGCTTATTATATGCTTCTCTTACATAAAGCATATCTGGCTTATTCTGGCATCCAAACACACAAAGAACATAAGATAAATATATGTATATATGGTTCAATCTCCTTATTTCAGGAAAAATATATGGTTCACTCTCTCCTTATGTCATAGCCTCAAATAATTTCTAATTAGTCATAGACAATTCTCCTTGAATAAATAACTCAATTAGACAAATTAAGTTGCCCTGTGAGTCCATTTGTATATGTAAAGATGCATGGCCTAGTGGTTAGAGTGTTGTATTCATGATCGCAAGATCATAGGTTTCAATTCCTGGACTGGACAGTACATTGTTTTCTTAAGGAAAACACTTCATCTTATATTGCTCTGCAATTACTTCAACACCTGATGTGTCAGACAGCATGTACCTGCTTAGGCAATATTGATGGAGTGTTGATGGAGTGAGTGAGCTAATGTGCAACACGTATATTTGATCACTATAAACAAATTATTTGTGCAAATCATTCAACAAAACAGGAGATTCCATCACACACATATATAAACATATAAATATAAATAAATAAATGTATATATATATATATATATATATATATATATATATACATACAGATATAGGGTAAAGGATTATTAATTTATTAATAAATTAATAATTAATAATTTTTACCAAGTAGTTCGGTATGTAAAAAACCATTATCAGTAAAGAACTTATATAAAAAAGTTCTTTTAAAATTATAAACATAATTAAGGGATCAAAAGAATATATGTATTCCTTGGAGGAATTTGATCTCAGGACATCATGACATACAAAACCACTAAGCATTTTGTCTAGTGTGAAAACTATTCTGCAAGTCTGCTGTCCTACTACTACTACTGCTGCCAATAATAATAATGGTTTCTAATTCTCATTCATTATTATCAACAACTGTATGTAACTCAAAATATTAAATATAATAGGCTTTACAAAAGTCAGTTTGTAAGTCAGGCATAGTTAATCCATTTTAATGTCTACTTTTCCATTCTTGCATAGATAAGACAAAATTTATTGAAGCAAATTTTTTATGACCAGATGCTCTTCCTGTCACCAATCCTCCTTTTGGAAACATTTAAGTAAGATAATATTTCCCCGCATGGTTTGAACATGAACCACACAATGGCTGAATGTGTTTTTACAAAAAACTGCAAACAAATGATGCCATTTTGTTTATACTCAATGCACAATGGCAGGGGAAATGCAAATACACACATGCTTATATACATACAGACACACACACACATGAGGGGATGCTGGCTTTAAGATTATCACCAAAGGCCTGGTTGGAGGCCTAACCTTCCAAGTTCCTTTACAGGGCTTAGAAAAACTGAAGGACCACTGCAATAAATGTGTGAATCTGAGAGGGGAATATGTTGAATGAAATCATAATTAACCAATTCTCCTGTATTTTCTTTTACCCAAAACCAGAAACTTTTCAGCATCCCATCTTCTATATGTATGTATGTATGTATGTATGTATGTATGTATGTATGTACGTACGTACGTATGTATGTGCATGTGTACACATACGTACATACATACTTACATTCATACACATGATAAACTTCTCTCAGTATCTCTTTACAAATTTCACTCACAGGGCTTTGTTTGGCCCAAGGCTAGAGTAGAATATACGCTCCACTTGCCTAAGGTGCTATACAGTGAGACTGAAACCACATGGTGCACAGGGAACTTCTTAATCGCACAGCCACACTTGTGCCTATAGACAAAGAACTATTCATGCTTTTATCTATGTCGCTAGCTTTTGCTAGTAGACTAAAAGTTCATGGATTATAGAACTGAATCTTGTTTTATCCTCGAGGAAAACACAAAACTCTTCCTGCCTTACGTTTATTTACCAGTCTATGACTAAAGTAATTAAAGGGTGATAATTTAGTTCTAACTTTAAATTCAGGAAAGCTTATTGATTTATAATTCTAATATTATATCTTGTCGAGACTGCCCTGGCTATGCTTGAGAAGTGAAGTATTCCCACAACCTGAGCATATGTATGTACTTGCACACATGCATAAGCAATCACTTATCCAAGTACACAACTGTACCAGCTTTCATACAAATTATTATATATATTTATACCAACAGTGATACTGACATAAACATACACCCTGAAGTATTCTTTAATGTTCTGACAGTCTTTTAATCACTGTTAGTGAAGAGAACCATCCTGCCATTACAACCTTATGCTTAGGGTGTTTTGGAAAGTAGTTGTTATTAAGGTGCTAGCATCTGCATATCATAAAGCCATTTAGTGCACACAGCTCTATAAAAACAACAGCAGATAGAGCATATTTTGTCTTGATGGAGGAAGCAGATGATTCATATTGACAAACTGATATTTGATCACAAGAAAATAATATTCTTCCTTAATTCTTTCTTAAGTTGCTTTGATTCACATAAATTCTCTTTAGGGAAACTTCAATTGCAACTTTCACACAGTTCTTCCTCTAGTTATTGTCATTCTAAATAGGTTCCAGTTAGTTATTAATGCCTAATGTGAATGTTCATATCTGCTGCAGATAATTCATTGCATTTCAGGACAGGAAACTTAAGTTTGCATGTCTTAATCCACCAAGCTGTTGAGAATAGGTAAGTAGATCTGCAGAGGATGCTATCATCGAGAAGGAAATACATTTCACTGCTACTCAATAGTTATGAAACTGGAATTAAGCATGAGTTTCATGAGAGAATGGGGGTTATTAGAAAGTAGTTGCTAGTCCACACTTAAATTACTGTGTTTATAACAAAACTTTCAAAATATGATGAAAAAATTATCATTTCGAAAACCATGGTAATATTCAATACCCAGCACATATTTACAGGCTGCATACTGTCCATCATATTTAAAGACAAGAGATGCCCTCCGAAAACAATACAAATCTTGCCAAATTTTAATTTCTCAGAATGTCAGCTAGATTCTAACAAGATAGAGAATATATTCTGCTATGAGTGTAGGGAGGAATGAAGAAGCTCAAGATACAGACTCACTAATCATGACGAAAAGACCAATGACTAAACCACTCAGCCAATACAACTAATCATATAAAAAAAGAAGTGTAAAAGCATTCATAATCTTCAATTATTTTAGTAACTATATTGATAATATAAAGATTTGAATAAAATGCCAGACACCTCAAAAGTAATTTGAAAAAGAAATAAAAATGAAATTAAAGTTGAAAAAATTGTAGCTTTGAATGATAATTTATACTTTAAGAAATTGTTCTAAAAGGTTAACAATATAATGTAACCCCTGCCTAATCTCACTCCACTACCGTTTGCATTTGTTCTTCATGAGAAATTATGCATTTGATCCCCAACATAGGATTCACTTCCTTTTCCACTACACCTCTCTTTAGCTCTTTACTCTAATAAGCTAGTCAGGCTGTCTGATCTTTAATTAGTCCCTTTACTCTCTTTATTTCTATCAATTCAGCTTGCTTGATTTTGGTACTTTGTTGCATCCTGGCACCAGTCACTAGTAGTTCCAATATCTTTACAAGCCAAGAAATTCACTCTATCATTATACTTTGAGATAAGGACAACCTTCAAAAATTAACAGCTCCACCCTCTTTTTCAACTAAACGGTTTAACTTTTAGGTCATTGAAATAATAATAATATTGAAGCTAATGGAGACAATTATAATAGCAATAATCAACAGCAACACTTAAGTTAATGTCTCAATAAGGTATGAAGATTTACGAAGCTATGGGGATGGGCAACCAGAAGGTAGTAGTGTTCATGCACTTTTCATAGGATTAGCATGTTAGATGTAACTAATGCAGTCAAGAATTGAAATTAGGATGGGAGAGGCTGCATTTGCCAGAACATAATTTTGCAACATGCATTTGGTAATGCCAATAATAACAATGACAACTATTAATTAATAGCTATAACTAATGATAAAATTTATAGACATAACCCTACACTTATGAATATGTATGTAGGTGTGTGTTTAAGAAGTTAACTTCCAAACCACTTAATTTCAAGTTTAGTCTGACAGCAAGTTTCTTCTTCTATAGCCCTGGGTTAATCAAAGGTTTGTGAGTGGATTTTGTTGATGAAAACTGAAAGATGAAAACTGAAAGATGTTGATGAAAACTGAAAGTTGTGTGTGTGTGTGTGTGTGTGTGTGTGTGTGTGTGTGTGTGTGCATGTTTGTATCTCATTGTCATGATATATGTGATAGTTGTAGATGAGTTTCAGCATCATACAAACAGTATCATTATTCATTTCCAGTCTTCTGTGAAAACATGTCTGGTCATGGGAAAATAATACCTTGTATAGAAACAGGTGAGGGTTGGTGACATGGAAGGGTATCCAACTATAGAAAATCTGCCTGAATAAACTCCATTTGACCCATGGAAGCATGGAAAAGTAGAAGTTAAAATGATGATGATGGTGAATGTATGGCTGACAGACACTGTATTATATTCTCTTTCTCTCTCTCTCTCCTCTACTTAACATACATAACCATACACCCACTGAAAGAGCTAATTTTACAGGTTCATTAACTCTGTCATCACAGTAAAAACAACTGTTGAATATTGATGCAGTGGAGGTTATGATGATGGATTATTATGGAGATAATGATAATCATCTCAGATTGTGATACTCATTATTTAAAAAATAAATTTACAATTGTTGATTCATTCTGAGCTGCACATGAGAATTTAAACTATCTAATATAAGCAAACAAATATGAGTAAAATCAAAAAGAAAGCTAAGTGATAATGGTTTCAAATTCTGGCACAAGGTCAGCAAATTTTGAGGGAAGGGGGTAAATCAATTATATCGACCCCAGTGTTCAACTAGCGCTTATTTTATCAACCCTGAAAGGACAAAAGGCAAAGTCGACCCTGGTGTCATTGGAGCTTAGAACATAAAGTTGAAAGAAATGCTAAGCATTTTGTCCAGCACAGTAATGATTCTGTCAGCTCACCACCTTAATAATTGCTGTCAATTATACGTGTTTAAATCTCATTGATTATTTGGATATCAAGCTGGATGGAATATATATATATAGTTATTTACCATTTGTATTGTCATAAAAGGGGAAACATAGGTGATTAATCCGTTTGATACCAACTCGCCTGAAACTGCCTCTGGCACTGTAGCACAAATGTCCTATTTTCAAAAGTGCTGAAGTAAAAACTTCCACCAAATCTTTAGTCACAATTTATGTTCCTAACACTAGCTTAATGATAACTAAGTTACTTTACTAAATGCTTTGTTACATTTAAAATTGATTGAAAGAAACACACAGCATCTCAACAGAAATACGGTAACAAAAGGGTTAATAAGTAAACGTTGCCAATAGTGGTCAGGTGGCAGATGAAATGAGTTGTTAAAATATGTGCATGCAGAGAGAGAGGGGAGGAGGGAGAGAGAGAGGGAGAGAGAGAGAGAGAGAGAGAGAGAGAGAGAGAGAGAGAGAGAGAGAGAGAGAGAGAGAGAGTGTGTGTGTTAACATTGTTGTTAGAGTTGAGTGAAGAAGTACATTCAAGATTGTAGATGTGCCAAACGGAGTTAATAACTTCTTAATGAGATATGAAGCATTATGAAACTATAGTAAGGAGTGGGGAACCTGGAAGATGTTCAACAGAATTAGCACTCAATATAACTATTACAATGAAGAATAGAAATAGGATTGGAGGATTTTGCATTTGACAAAACCTACTCTTGCAGCATGCTTTTGATAACAAAGTGTTTTAAACAGTGTCAAGGTTGAAGCTTGAATAGACTCATTTGACAAACTACCTCAAAATCACTGAAAAAAATATTTTAGAATGCTTTAACTGGTTATAGAAAAAGAGTCCCTAAAATATGTGTTCCAATATCAAATATTAGTTAAGATTTGGACCATTTTGATATTCAAATACAAAGCCAGAGCTTTTCTCTTGAACATAGGGTGAAAACTATTCTCTAAATATGAATTTACTTCTTTAAGCATTCTCAAATTTGATGATAGATCAGCAGCTTCATAATATATGCATTTTATGATATAGATTATGAACATTTAATCAACTTGGATAAAAATGTTAGACTATTTTTGCATTTATTTGTCAACCTGAATTTTTCTATAACCATTCCATTTGTTTTCTGTTACTCTACTATATATGTATGTATATATATATATATATATGTATGTATATATATATGTATGTGTGTCAGTGTAAATATATATGCATGCATGTACATACATACATATATATATATATATATATATATATATATATATATATAATATATGTAGTATGGCTGAATAATTAAAAAGTTCACTTCCCAACCATGTGGTTACAGGTTCAGTTCCACTGCACAGCATATTGGTAGGTGTGGTTTTAACTGTAACTTTAGGCTAACTAAAGCTTTGAGTGAATATAACAGAAAAACTGAAAGAAGCCTACTGTGTGTGAAGGGTATGTATGTGCGCATATGTGTCCTATGTGTTTGTTTACATTTGTGCTTTACCAAAGCTGTGACCTACAATCAGTTTCGTTTTTGTCATTTCTATCAACAAATCACTCAATCACTTCATGCTTTTCAACATGTGTGAACGAAGAAATCTCTTAATAGAAAAATTGGTAAGGCTTAGTAAGAAGGGCGTTGCTTAAGTGATATATGTACCTAACTAATTAACAAGCTAACATAGAAAAACAGATGAAAAATGAATGAATACACACACACACACATGCATGCATATATGTATATGCACACACATGTGCACAAATATAAACAAAGTGATAAAGCAGAAGGAAATAAGTCGTCAGAAGAAGAAGAGAGGAAGACAATGCTAAAAAGATGAAAGTATTAAGAATTAAGAATAAATAATTTAGAAGAGAGATAATTAAAGGATTTGAAATAACAAAATTATAACATTTGATTATGATTTGGTAAGTGTAACTAGTCAAGGTCATTATAGCAGAGTGACCTTGACTTGTTAACTTAATAAATCTATAGGGTTTGTTTAGCAGTTGGATTACTGCATGTTAGCAATAGTGGTGTTAGGGTGATTATTTAAGTGACCTGAGCACATAAACTAGTTTTGAATCTCAATGGCAACTGTGTCATTTCATTTCTCACAAACTCTCTCCTCTAAATAAGTATCCTTAAAGAAAATGGAAAATGTAAAATAAAGAGGAAGGGTAGCAATTACTCAAAAAGACATCTTTTAAAGAAGCTATGAATGTACTTTAATTTCCATATTGTTATAGTTATTTTTTTATATAGACTTTTCCACAAGTTCTTCATGTGGTGCAATATATTTTAGATTAATATGACAAGTTTAAACTTTCTTCAAACTGACCTATAATGACAGCAGTCACAGCAGCAACAACAGATATCACCACAACTACCATCAATGTTTATGCCTGTGTTGTTCTTTTCCATTCTAGTATGTTACACATATTATTTTCTACATTTAGCAGGCCCCATTATGCTACCATTATTAAGATTGGTCATAAAAGAAGTTTTTGAAACCTGTTTACTATAACTAATTGGTATCTTTTGTCTACTGTACTTCCAGTACACTTTTAGTCATTTGACTTTTATCATTACATTCTCCACAACTGAATACAATTATTATAACATTTAGTTTTGTTATATTCACAGAATAACTCATTCCGGCATATACGATACATGTCATGATGGCTTTATTTACTCAAATAAAACCTAAATATTCCTTTTTTTAAATTTTGTCTTCAAACTATTCTGAGGTTAATTATGGTATTTTTGTTGTAAACATTAATATATTCAAGTGCAGTTTTATGTTTAATTACAAAAATGATAAGAATTCTTGAAAGTTGATTTTTACTTCATTTGTTTTTGTTGATGAAAGTGTAAAAAAATGCTGCAATATATTATAGTTACAAAATTTTTTCTCATTAATAACTTCATAAACATTTAATTCGGGACAATTTTATAATCTAGGTTGCTTTTGTAAAGCATAATTTAAGCTTTAAATATTTATTAAGTTAAAAAAATCAGTGGGAAATAAGAAAAAAAAAAAACAAAAACACACACACACACACAAAATACAGCAACACCTATAATCATTTATTTTTTCTTCAATGATCAGAATATTTTGAAGAAATCATGTTAAATAAAAAAAGAATCATATGAAACTTAGTCCCATCCAATCTACCAATTAAAAAAAAAAAAAAAAATAGTGAAAATTAAATTTTAACAAAATGTAAACTCACACAATCTTATTTTTAATTTATAGTTATAAATCACAAATGGATTTTGTTATGGAATAGGAAAATATTTATCCACTTATATCAGGAACCTATAAATAAAATAATCAAAAATTCTAACAACGTTTATGAAATAGGTATAACATTTCAGAATTTTAAAGGAAGTTGACATATTCATTATTTTATCAAAATAGACAATAATACTCAGATGTTATGGAAAATTATTTGTAAACTCAGCAGAGTATTTAGACAGCATTCACTAGAATAAGAGCAAAAGAAAAAAAACAAAAACAAAAGGAGGTGGATGAATTATCAGCATGCCAGACAAACTGTTTAGCAGCATTTCTTTCAACTTTACATTCCGAGTTCAAATCCTGCTGCCATTGAATTTGCCTTTCATCCTTTTGGAGTTGATAAAATAAACTACCAGTCATGTACTGGGGTTGATGTTATTGACATGCCTCCACCCCCAAGTTTTCAGGCCTTGTACAAATAGTAGAAAGTGTTATTATTACAACTAATACTAATACTGTCATTATCGTTGTTGATGTTGGAAATTATTTATTTGCTTGAAATCTAGAGAATAAAATGCAAATGCATTTTTTTGCAGTTTCATATTTTATCTAGTAATAAATATATATATATATATATATATATATATATATATATGTATATATATATAATGAGTTTTGGTAACAAAATTCTTAAGTTTTAAAATTTTTAGATAGAAATTGTTTAATAGTCTGAATCTAATAATAGACTCAATTTCATTATTTTGGATATTAAGACAATAAAATCCAAATTAATGTTAATAATACAACAGCTAGAAATAAAGATTTCACTTTTTTCTTCTGTCTCTTTATCACCATTACAAAAAAAAAAAATGAATAGGCGCAAGAGTGGCTGTGTGGTAAGTATCTTGCTTACCAACCACATGGTTCCGGGTTCAGTCCCACTGCATGGCACCTTGAACAAGTGTCTTCTACTATAGCCTCGGGCCGACCAGAGCCCAGTGAGTAGATTTGGTAGACGGAAACTGAAAGAAGCCCGTTGAATATATATATATATATATATATATATATATGTATATATTTATATGTATATGTTTGTGTGTCTGTGTTTGTCATCCTAACATTGCTTGACAACCAATGCTGGTATGTTTATGTCCCCCGTAAATTAGCAGTTTGGAAAAAGAGACTGATAGAATAAGTACTAGGCTTACAAAGAATAGGTTCTGGGTTCGACTAAAGGCGGTGCTCCAGCATGGCCACAGTCAAATGACTGAAACAAATAAATAAATAAAATAAAAAAATTCTATCTTATTTTTTGTCCTATTTCACAAAATCATCCCTATTGTTGCTACTATGATGAATAGATCTGATAAACTATTACAAAATCATAAAACCTCATAAATTTTTTAAGGCAGAATCAGTAGAGCATCAGTTAAGTGTTAGCTTGCAATATTAAGTTGTGCTGTAGTCACAACAGTTACTTTTTTGAGTTCAAATCTCTCTAGGGTTGATGCTGACTCTCATCCTCCTTGAATTCATTATCAAATATCTTACAATGCATTTCCTAAAATGTCATGGCCTTGTACCAATGTGTGAAAGCATTGTAGATAATAAGAGAATCAGGATAGCACCAGCATTTAGTCATGCCTTTTACCTTCTCATATGAAATCCAACTAGGGACAAAGCTTTCTGGAGTTAAAATAAAATATCAGGCAAATAAGTGGCAAAGCTGGTGCAATTAATATTAAGAGACATTTTCCCCAAATTTGTGATTTCATGTTAATGTAAAAATACTTCTTTATCTATAATGAATGTCTATGTGGTATAGTAATAGTAAGTTATAAATGGTGGACAGAATAAAGTTCTACATTGCACTGCATTTATATGTTAGCACACATAGGAGGTACTTAAATGTTATAATTTCTTCAGAACTCTATAATATTATTGAGAAACGTAACTATTATAAATACAGTAATTGTTGTTATCTATATTGTTATAATTATTAACATACTTTCATTAATATTATTACTATTAACACTGAAATGAAAACTACTATCTCAAAAGAAAGTAACAAATTTGCAACTTAATTATAAAGATACCTTGTTCTAATTTTATTTTTCTACATAAAAGAAATAACATTTTTTTCCATTTATTTTTCATAAAACTGAAATAGCTTTTATTTGTTAGTATGTATTGTATGTTGCACACACACATACACACACATGCAAATATAGACTTTATTGCGCAACTCTGTGTATGTGTATGTGTGTGTGTGTGTGTGTATATTTTTTAATTATTATAAATCTTCCACTGAGGGAGCCGGTTTCCAACAAAGATGTATGTGTGTGTGTGTGTGTAACCCTTGGGATAACACACACACATACACACAATAACAGCAAAA
>NC_068983.1:81211056-81217993 GCF_001194135.2 Octopus bimaculoides
CATGAAATGTTTAAAAGCAGCAGAAATATAACAAAAAAACTGTTACTCTGAGTTTCACGTTCCCGTTCATCGGACAGTTTTGTTAGAAAATCTTTGTTAGAAAATTTTTGTTATATTTCTGCTGCTTTTAAATAAAGTATATATATATATATATATATATAGTTATGTTGATAACATCATAAACATCATCATCATTTCACATTTGTTTTCCATGCTGACATGAATAGGACAGAAGATGTGGAACACTTTATACATTTGCATGTTATCCTTGTCGAGGAGGCCATTCTAATTTTCTCTGTATTGTTCATGACACCTACATACATACATGAAATCAACCACCACACATACACATACATACCCTCATATGCAAGACATGATGTTATTTTCTGGTGCCCTTTTCTTTGGTTTATTATCATATTCCTTCATATTGTCTCTCTAAAGATGAATTTATTTCATGCTTAAATAAATTCAAATGTTTCATACAAAACAAGTATTTACATTTGACGGATATTTGTCCTCATCTTGTTTGTTGTTAACACAACGTTTCGGCTGATACACCCTTCAGCCTTCATCAGATGTCTTGGGGAAATTTCAAACCTGGGTTCTCATTCCTAAGGTATTTTTCGATGTTATTATTATTATTATTATTATTATTATTATTATTCAGGTCACTGCCTGGAATCGAACTCGGAATCTTGGGATTAGTAGCCTGCACTCTTAACCACTGTGCCATATGCCAAGTTCTATTCCAGGTAGTGACCTGAATAATAATAATAATAACAACAACATTGAAAAATACCTTAGGAGTGAGAACCCAGGTTCGAAATTTCCCCCAAGACACCTGATGAAGGCTGGAGGGTATATCAGCCGAAACGTTGTGTTAACAACAAACAAAATGAGGACAAATATCCGTCAAATGTAAATAACGTACATAATTCCTCATCTCTTAAATATAGAACTGAAACAAGTATTGATGTCATACTTGCAAGAAATTTATTTTTGTTATTCCTGTCATTACACTCCAACACATAATTCATACATGCATGCATACATACATACATACATACATACATACATACGTAAATGTATAAGTCATCTAAGAGTCTATCAGTCAGGGAAAAAGTGTATATTTTTTGTATATTTGTCAATAGAATGGGTATATTATCTGAAGTGTACAGTATTATATATCCATTATGGCTGATCTTATCAATTGGTTTCACACAAGGGATTCAATAGAATGTTAGGTAACATTCCGATTATGTAACCCTGCATTCATCAGAGGTGGCTGGGTTATATAATTTGGTTGTTACCTAACAATCTGTTAAATTCCTAGATTGGTTAGATTGGTCATAGTGATTATATAATATTGTACAATATATATATACACACCCATGCAAGGCAGTGTAAATATTCCATGGAAACATAGTCAAGTTAAGGAACAAGTAAATGTTGGTGATGTGGAAAGTATCCAGCCTTAGAAAATATGCCTTAGTGAATTTTATCTGACCTGTGCATGCATAGAAAAGTGAGCATTGAAACATTGATGATGAATGCTTACATATATTCAAATACATATCCACACACACACACACATACATATATATGCACATATGTATGTGTGTGTATACATATATACTAAGCCATTAAATCATCTGACATTGCTTTTCATCCTTTCAGAGAAGATAAATGAATTACTAGTTCTGTACTAGGGTTGACTCCCCTGTCTGTCTGTCTTTCTTTTTGGGGGGGGGGGGGCTTTTCCTGAAGACATCAGTAAAGAAAACTATGGCCTCAATTTTTTTATTTACTAGTTTCAGCTCAAGAGCTAAGACCATGCTGAAGCACCAGATGATTAAAGGTCAATTAAATACTATACAAGATAATCTTTGAATTGAAATTATCTTTTGTTGCCAGAGAAGGCAAAACAAATGCCTGGTGACAACTGCAACCATCTTTGAATGAGTAAGGGAGATAATCTCAAGAATCAAGTAGCTTCAGGAATTGACATGCCATGAAGTGGCCTTAAACCACTCCAAGTTATTGCTTTGAACAAATTACCCTATTCTATAAATATTCTCAGAGTAATCTCTCTGCAAGATTTAAAGTAGGAAAACTGCTGTGTTGATGATGCCTACTAAAGTAGAAATACATGTGCACTGCCTAATCTTTAATATCATATCAACTCTCAAGAATACTTGATCCTTGAGATTGTCTATCTTTCTTTGACAAAGTTGATTACAACTGCTACCAGGCAATTGATTTACCTTCTTTGGAGGTGAAGATAATTTTGATAAATCAAAAATTCATTCCGTATATTACTTAAAGTACATTAAGATGTTTACAAATAAACAAACATTGAAACAGCAAGTGAGTTGAAATATTTTCAGAAATGGAAGGTGAATAGCTGTGAAAACAGCTTTAGAAGATCAGTTTTCATCTCTGTAGGGGTATTTTACGTGATTTTTTTAAATGTTGTTTTCCTATCTATTTTCCTGTATTTGAGATTTCCTTCATTCCTTCATTTCTAGAACCATTAACTTGTTTTTGTTGTTCAAATTCAAGCTACTGGCCACTCTGTACTAAATCTTTAGCTTGACTTTGGCACATATGCGTGTATGTGTGTATTTATATATATACACACACATATGTATATCTGTGTGCACATGCAATATATTTTGGTGTTACTTCTGTGAGAAAATATTTTTAAACTATCTTATTATTATTTCATCAAATTGTGATTTTTTTTTGTTTCTGGTTGAAATATATGAGAGTATGTTTGTATGAAGTTATTTTGGTTAAATGTGTATGTATGTGTGTATGCATGTGTACAATTGCCTTTTTTCTTCGTGTTTGTGTATGGTGTGTGTGTGCCAATCAATATATTCATGTATAAATATCACCCTATTTCTATTGTTCACTATTTTTATGTTTATCATGTATTTTAAAAACATTTTCTTTCCCTTCTTACAACCTATCTCCCTACCATTACACATTTTTCTTTATATGTGCACATGCCTGTACATACACACACAAACGTGTATGTATATATGCGTGTGATTACATGTATTTTATATATCTATATGTATGAAGTATTTTTACATTATTCATTGCATTGATTTGTTGGTTGTTTTCACTAATTTGCATGGAGTATATAAAGCAGTATAAATGCAAGTTTAGTAGTATGTTGCCCCCTATGAGGTTCCAAGTGTGAACTAAAACAAATGAAGCTCACCTGTAGGGTAAATACTCCAATAATAAATATAATATTATTGCTGCATATTAAAATTCATAGAGTACTTTACTGAGCAGTGAACTTGGTTTTGTGACTGATTCACCCAATTTATAGTAATCTATATTCTGTAGTCTGGTGCAAGTGTTTATCAAGGCTTGGTTCTCTGCCCCTTCTTATTTCTTGTAGTTCTGAAAGTCATAATAGGAGGAGCTTAAGACTGGTTACCCATAATGACTTTAGTATACTAAAGACTTAGTTCTTATAGCAGAGTGTGAGGAAGGCTCAGAGAAGAAATTCCAGTTATGGAATTAAAGCCTAGAATGGAGCAGTCTCCGAGTAATCTTGGAAAAGGCTGAAGTATTGCTGCTATGTAGGAAAGGTGAGTGGACTCTGCTGCTAAAAGGGAAATAGCTGTGCTCAATATGCAAGAAGTGAGTAGGTAGAAACTGCAAACAGTGTACACCGTGTGAACTATGGGAGTATAAAGTGTGATGCCACATGGTAGTGAAGTGTGGGCATTGAAAACAATGGAGGTGCAAAGACTGCAAAGAAATGAAGTCAGCATATTCTGCCAGATGTGTATCAGCTATTTGCTATAGATGAGACAGGTTGAAAAACTGGATATCAGACGAACCAAATGTGATGTGCAGGAGAGATGAGGGTGTTGATATGGACCCACATGGAAGGTAATTGTGGGAAAAGATATGGCCAGAAGCAGTGGAAACTAATTTCAGGAATGTACAACCTCACAACAAAGATGACCAAAGGACTCGACAAATGTCAAGACAGAGACTGAGTTGAAAAAGGCCCATCCAACTCCTACATGTATGGAAAAGTGGACATAATGATGATAATGATATATATATATATATATATATATATATATATATATATATATCTGAGTAACAGCTTTTGTGATGTTTTTGCAGCTTTATTAATAAAGCATATATTACTCTACCTCCAGTATTTGAGTACTATTTATTTCCACCTTGCTTCACATTTATGTGCTTACTCTGGTATACATACATACATACATACATACATACATATATATATATATATAGTTAAATGTGGAGGCACATGGCCTAGTAGTTTTGCTGTTGCACACATGATCACGAGATTGTGGTTTTCATTCCCAGATGAGTAGTGCATTGTATTCTTGAGTAAAACACTTCATTTCATATTACTCCAGTCCATTCAGCTGTAAATGGGTAAACCCTGTGATGGACTGGCATTGCATTCAGGGAAATGTCGGTCTGTCCACCTAGTCAGCAGGATGGCATAATTCAAAAGCTACAACAATGCAAAATGCATGGTAACCAGCAAGTATAACAATATTTGATAGTTTGGTTGACACCATAATATAGTTATATTAAACATATATTGGAAATTTCACACTTAGAGGAAATTCTGGTTTCAGAATTCGCACCTGTAGGAACTACAAAGTAAGAGCATTTCATAATATGACTCATAATTCCACTCTCATGAGAAAGTGAAAGTAAAAGCAGTAGAAAGTGATTTTGCTGCAGAGTAAACTTCATGTTTTGATGTAGAAACAAAACTCAGCAATCTTACAAAAGACACTGCAATGTCTACAGATATGTGACAAAAACACAAACTTTAGATAAATACTTAAGTAGCTGCTCTATTAATGGCTCCAACATATATTTTTCTACAGATCTAATAAGATGCTTTATATCAAGGGTTGCCAAAGAGAATCTGAAGGACCTCCTAGGGGTCGGTGAGGAATTGCAGGGGCGTCGATGATAGCCAAGGGGTCGAATGGAGTCAGTGCACGAAAGACCAGTTCACCCAGATGAACTGCTTGAAATACTTAGTCAGCACCATGCTCATCCCTCAGGTTGATGTTGATGTTGTCAATTCCAATAAAAGATATTCCATCAATAAGATGCGTTTTTCACATTTTCTAACCATGAAAAGAATTTCATAAAAACTGAAAGTTTAATACTGTATAGTCATACGCGTAGTTTTAAATGTAAAAAAGGGTGTCATTTTCAAAAGAATTTCTTAATTTGTCATCCACGTATATTTTAGCTAACATTTTAATTGCCAGCATCAATACCTGGTACACATTCAAGATATGGTATGATCAAGTAGGGTATTAAGATATTTTAAATGAGGAAGGTGGTCGATGTGGAAGGAGAAGTGACTAAAGGGGGTTGATGGTTAAAAAAGTTTGGTGACCCCTGCTTTATATGGAGTCACACCTGAGTATGAATGTGTGTTGACAATCAGACTTGGCATAAAGCAACAATAAACATGGTGTCCTTTATGAAACATCTAAAAGTTTATTCCTCTTTAATCCTAACTTGTTTCTTTCCAAATATTTTTAATGTTTTTATACTATAGTGTAAGTGTTGGAAAATTGTTAAGTTCATACATATAAGAGGATGGTTTATTTTTTTCCAGAAAAATTCTATATTGAGGAAATGGGAAAATAAGGTTCATGCCAGAGAAAAACTTTCAGTAATGCATAAGTTTTGTAACGCAATAGATTGTTGTTTTCTTTTACTGGTTTCAGGCATTAAACTGTGGACAAGAGTCACAATTTACACACTTTCTTTTATGAAATATATCGAAACTAGTACTTCTTGAAATCTCGTTTTAAGATCACAATTGTTGTAGTACTGAGAGAGAAGAGAAACGGAATTTACATATTCAGACTGGTAGAAACACAAACATATACATTCAAGTGTGCTTGTATACACACATACACACACACATATATATATATAATGTGTATATATACACACACCTTTTATGTATTTGTATATTCACACACACACACACCACACATATATATGTGCATATACTATATATATATACTTATAATATCTATATCTTGATGCTGGTGTCCCGTAACTGGTACCCAAGTCAGTGGCACATAAAAAGCACCTTTTGAGCGTTGGGCCTCATGCAGGTAAAGTGGCTGAGCTCCATTCAAGTGTTGGACCTCACAAAGGCAATGACCGAGACCTTTGGCATTATGTTCAAGCTGAGCGAAATTGCAGTCATGGCACATACTGCTGCCACGGAAATGGCACCAGTGCTGGTGGGACGTAAAAACAGCCATTACACTCTCAGAGTGGTTGGCGTTAGGAAGGGCATCCAGCCATAGAAACCATGCCAAATCAGACTGGAGTCTGGTGCAGACTTCCAGCTTGTCCTAGTCAAACTGTTCAACCCATGCCAGCATGGACAACAGACGTTGAATGATGATGATGATGATAGATATATATATGTGCATTAAAATATATATAATTGCAGTGTGGAAGGTGTTTCTAAGCCATTTAAAATAACACACAAAAACCGTTAGATGTATATATATAAGGACATATATCTCGTTATATATATATATCATCATATATATGTATCATCATATATATATATATAATGTTTATTATGTAATATATACATATACACTATATATTATATGTATAATATATGCTACATGCACACATACGCATGTGTCTGCGAAATATACACAGTGTACTTTACACACATAATATAAGGCAGCAGGAGAGGCACTTGGGTATACAGAGTCTGTCATTACAAATTCTATCACAAACATGCATATATGATATGTATTATTAGTTAGTTGACCACATACGATATACATTATATATAAATATACATATGCATAAATGTATGTGTGTGTATATATATATATATATATATATATAT
>NC_068983.1:81218093-81223384 GCF_001194135.2 Octopus bimaculoides
TTTTTTTGAAGAAAAATAAAATTTCAATTTTTTAAAATAGTGTAAATTTAAAATCGAGTAAACAAAAGCTTTAATGACGAAAGAATATTGAGACAAAGAAGTGGTACGAAAAAATCAGTCGTTGTAAGCTCCCTAACAATCCTTGATCAAGTCATAGCAGCGATGCTTACACCTATTATAATGTTTTGATTTTTGTTTTTCAGGAAATATATTTCGGACTACATAATGTATGTCCTTTTTAAAAAGACTTTTGGTGGTGTTTTAAAGGTAATTTGGTAGCATGCTGTTTTTAGCAGGTCTAATAACCACTTAGAGACTTCCTTGCTGAAATGCCAAAATAATTTTTTGGCCCCAAATTTTTTAAATATAGATATATATTTTTTTTTTAACAGAAAAGAAAAACAAAGCAAAAAACAAATGAGTATGAGTGTACGCGATTTATATGTGTGTATGTTGTTGAGTGTGATTACGTATGTGCAGTTGATTTATAAGTGGAGATTATGAACACGAATTGTGTGGATATGAAGGATAAGATGTGAATAAATGGTAAATTAGTGTGGTGTAATTGACACGAATTTAAAATAGTTTACGTATACATATTTCTTAACGCATTATCAATAGTGTACAAGGGAAGAGCGGTAGTGGCAGTAAAACGATGCTGTGAGGGGTGGATATATACTAGTCTGGCTTTTGCTTTTTTTTTTTTCTTCCTTCTGCATTCATTCATTCATTCATTCATATAACCGCTTCTGTTGTTGTAACGAAAACAAACAAGAGTCATTACATAACGAAAACAAGGCTTCGGCGGAGAAGGTAAACAGTGTTGTTTAACCCTAGGTTAGCCCTAACCAAGCAAACCCATGATGAAAAGCTTTTCAACCATGGCTATCCCTTCTTTTTGTATATCAGAAATTACGTTATCCAGTGTGTCCTTTCTTATTTTCTTTCTTTTTTTTTTAAGGCGGTGGAGTTGTGATTACGCTGCGAATTGTAGCAAGTCGAGCGACCTCATAGAAAAAGCTCTTTCGTTTGTAGATGGGATTAATCCTGAAGGAACACACACACACATTCGTGCACGCACACACATACACAGACAAATCAATGAGCCACTACAGCGATGGATGGATCATCAGCATTCCTTAGTAACTTCCACAGCTCGAATTATTTCCAGTGGGCTGCTGAAGACCAGTTGGTGGTCAAGTTTGATAGGAGGCGTTAACACAGTGGCGAAAGTACAGCCATAAATAAACAGCAACAACAACAATAAACAAATACATGAAGTAGATTGATATTAGAAAGGAAGGATGGGCGAGTAGTATGTAAGTGTGAAGAAAAACATTGAAAACCTCGGCTATTTCAGCTTGGCCCAGCCCAGTCTGTCTCGGTGGGTGGGGGTGAGGTAGATGGGTGTATAAGGAGGAGAAAGAGGATGAAAGAGATGGTAACTTACGGAGGATGCTGCCCACACTCCGCCTATAAACAGCAACCGACTAAAAAGGACATATCAATAACCATATTACTGTTCATTACTCAATGACGACCAACTAGCCAAGAAGCCAACCAATCTTAACTCTCCCTCTCTTTTTTACAACCATACCTTTCGTGCGTTGTAATTCCTTTCGGCTTTCTTTCTTTCTTTCTTTCTTACTTTTTTTTTGTTTTTTGTGTGTGTTTGTTCCTTTCTTTCGAAAATTGGATCCTTAATAGACACTATGAATATGACCCTTGAGAGTATTTAGAACGACAGCCAGCTGCCGACCAAGCCAAACTGTGACAAGCACAAGTGTGCGAATGATTTGTATATGTATGTGTGTGAGTATCTCAACACGAGTGTGCGCGGCCGTGCGTGCGCGCGCTTGTTTGTACGGAAGGATGGGTACATGTAACGCTTGTTAGAATCTCTCTCTCTCTCTCTCTCTCTCTCTCTCTTTCACTCTTATAAGGTGAAAATGCGAGTAAAAATATTTCTCTATTACGACTTCATCGTCAGTAATTGCAGCTTTACAAACGTCCCGTATTACAAAGCTCATTTAATGAAGCTTGTGTACATTTAGAGATTATAATGATGAGGAAGAGGACTTTTTCCATTTGCGACACGGGCCCAAGACATTGAGGGTGACACACAGATGTATAAAAAAAACCCCAGGGAATTACATAAAAAAAAAGACAAAATCAACAAAAAACAACCGATGTCAATAAAACATCAACAAAAAGGATTCTCAATAGTTTGGGAAAACATGCACACAAAAAAGAGTCTAAGATACTTCTGACACACAGAAGAACCCTCTGCCACTATTGCCTTCTGTTTACAGTCGCATAATCAGAGTAGGCCCATTTTAATCCTGTCAATCTCACCGCTCTGGGCGGTGGTTATGATAAATTTTCGATGCCTGCCAACCGGCCAAAGAAAATAAAAAAGAAAGAAAGAAAAAAGAAACCTAAGGAAATGACAAAATGTATCATATTTTGGCTTCACCGAACGTGTTTAAACAGTAAACAGAATTTAACTAAGCTGTTACAGTTACTACTATTATTATTGATACTTTCGTTATAATTGTAGTAGTTGTTGCTTAGCCCCAAGATCAGCCATGGTTTTCTTGCCGTTTTGTACAACTACGAATACATTGTACAGTGTGTTCCTTCGTTTCTTAGGACATTGGGGGTGATTTAAGGGAATTTGATCGTTATATTTAGCGATTCGAGCTACCGCGTGGGCTCTTTAACCCTCTTATAGATCAACCTTGATCGAGCAGACCTGTGATCAAACGCCTTCTAGCTGTGACCATCCCGTCTTTTTCCTAGACGGGGGTAACCCGGCACCACATTATCCAACACGACAGGTTGTGATTTAAATAAGATTTGACTGCTATTTCCTGTAGGTCGAAAGACTACACACAGGTTCCCGTGTTGGTTAGAAGCGACTCTTTCGTTATCAGCTGCTACGACCGATATATGGTCGCTGTTGCTTTAGTCGGGGTAGTGGTGGTTACTGAAGTGCTTAAGGACAAGTCTTCTCAGACTGATTAAAAAGATTCCACTCGCTGAACCAAATGTAATATCATTATATATATATGTATATATATATTTGGCTGTAATTTGCAAAACCAAATAAAATCCTCTTGTCATTTTTGATCATCGTTCTGATTATCACGCTCAGAGGTTTCAAGCACATTTTCATGGCTGTTATTTTATTTTTTAAATCTTATAACTATATTATCTGTTTAATTCAACAGCAATAACTAATAACAAAAAAGAAGAGAGCAAAAAAATTGTCTAAAAGATCGAGTAGTCAGAGCATTCAACAGGGCAAAGATTTCTTTTGATGTCATTAAATAGTTGATAATTAGAGAGAGAGAGAGTGGGAGGAGGAAAAGTAATTTAAAATACATTTTCTATATTTATATTATATAATATATGAAATTTATACATGTTCTTATATACATAGAGATAGATAGAGATAAAGAGAGAGAGAGACATATCAACATAAAAAATACAAGTAAAATAAAAGTAAAATAGCAAGGAATCTTAAGAAGTAGCATCAATCTAAACCTCCCTCCCCAGGGTGGGGGGTGGACGACTGTCTTAATTTGAGATGAATAACTATAAAATAGTAAGTTTCCATTCAACAATCAGCTAGTAGCGGGAGTATAGGGTTTCGAATGTTGAAAGAGTGGGAGTGAAAATGAGGATGAAAAAGAAAAAAGGAAAAAAAAAAAAAAAAAGAAAACGTGCAGGAGACGGAGAAATAGATATTAAAACAGACAGTCACAAAAGGAAGAGAGGCGAGGCGAACGTTCAGCTGGGTGGTGATGAGAGTTAGGTATGTGGTGTGGTTACTGGAGGGTAAAGGTGGAAGGTGAGAGATATTAACCTACTAATAAACGGCAAGCCAGAGAGGAGAGACTGACAGAATTTGTAGGGCAGAACAAACAGATGCCGTTGGCGCTGGAATCGAGGAGTACTACTAAACAGGCTTTTGTTGCGCAATGCTATGGGAGTAAAGAAGGCGGAGGGAAGAAAGGACAATATCCACATCCACGCTAATTTCCGATCTCATCAAGCTAAATGTGTTATGTGTGTGTGTGTGTGTGTACACGTATACACCCGTATATATATATATATATATATATATATGAATTGTCAGTATTTCTTGCTGAGAGAAAATATTGAGTTAAGAAATTAGTTTAATTCAAGATTTAAAAAGAAAAGTGGTTATAAACCGTCGGATACTGTGTGAGCGCGTGCGTATATATGTACGTATGTATGTACACACATATATGTATATGTGTGTGTGTAGGTAGAGTGTATTAGTGTAGTATGTTATGTAAGCATGGATATGTGTGTGTGTGTGTGTGTGTATGTATATATATATATATATATATATATATATATATATATATATATATATAATGAGTTAAGAAGAAGGAAAAAAAGAACTCACCTGCACTGGAATTCTGGTTCGACATCTCTGCATTGGTTGCCTGCAATGAAAACAGAAAAAATTATCCGGGCGAAAATGCATGTTCTGCAGTTAGCTGTCAAAGGAAGCAGATCTGAATTAAGGCCATCTCTGGCGGAACAGCAAATGCCTGCTTTAGCACTTCTCTCATTGTCATCATACCTTTCTTTCTCTCTCTTTCTCTCCCCTACTATTTATTTATCTATCTATCTATCTATCTATCTATCTGTCTGTCTATTTTTCTTTCTTTCCATTTTCTACTCTCACTGCACTCTCTGTCAACTCGGTCACTACATCACCAACACACACCCACTCATGCATCATCCATTCCATTTTTTTTTTTTTACTCTTTACCTTCCCCATCTTAATATCTACATCTCCACCACCCCTCCGCTTTTTTTCCCCTTTCCGTCGTCCACTACTGCTCTTTCCCTTGTCGCTGACAGATTCTGTTTTTCTGCCCTTCTCCCCTCCTTAACGCTAGATCTCGCATCACGTTTGCCTCTCTCCTGACATGCTTTTTTTCGCTCGAAACACTTGACCTTCCTGAGTTTGTTATAAATAAAAATACCTGTATATCGTATTGGCCAGCTGGACGGAAGAGCTGTCAGGACCCCAGACAATAGCGAAGGCATGTCCGGCTGCTTTTTCATGTGGACAGTGTTGTACATAAGCTACAGAGAAAGTGTTGATAATGTTATTGCGTGTGTGACTATCTGAGTACAATGAATGAACGAATGCATAAATGGTTAAATGAACGAAAGCATGTGCTTTCTTTCTATACTGTCTCAGCGTTCGTTTTTGCATCGATACATCCTGTCCTATATATATA
>NC_068983.1:81229794-81234445 GCF_001194135.2 Octopus bimaculoides
TAACAAAAAAAGATTGCATAAGATAATTTGACTTCTTAACAACTGAGAAATCTTCTTTCTTCATTCTTTTCATGTTATTTTTTCCCCCCTTATTTTCCAGTACTTCTCTTGACTCTTTTATGACAATCCCTTTTCTCTCTCCCCGCCCCCTCTCTCTCTCTAGTTTAATCTTGAAATTCTGAAATTCTCTGGTCAAGAGACCATACCCTTCATTTCTTCAAAAACTATAAGCTACACCAACATAAAGTAACCACTTGAAAAAATAAAGAAGAAAACTAGTCATGTAGAAAATCAGACCCTTATTTGACTCGGACAATTGAAACAGCAGCACTGCATGCTGTGATGTCCAAAATTTGGTTCTTGAGGTCAAACCAAGAATTTGGTGTTTGAGGTCAAAACATATAGTCACAATCTTCTTTTCATCTTACAATAATTACTGTTGTAGATGTGGATGTGTGTGTGCAAGCACATACTTACACATACAATTACAGCAACATTAATGTGAAGTATAATAGATGGAGCAAAGGAACATAAATGTAACACTATCCATTCAAAAGACACATTCTATGCATATTAGAAAGGAAAAGATGGAATCATGCATGTGGGAGGATGACTATATAAACATTAGGAAATAATTGGTTGATTACAAACTATTGACAAACGGAAGAGAATAGGTGGTCTGAAGCAAGCGTGGATGTATTGAAGAGAATCAGTCTACAGCAATAACAATATATATATATATATATTTATATATGTGTCTATATATGTGTGTGTGTGTGTTTGTGTGTGTGTTTGTGTGCTTGTGTGCGTGTATGTATGTGTGTGTATGTATAGTTTGTGTACATCAATTCATTGATGTATGCAGATGCAACATGACACAAACACATCCACAATCTCTCTCTCTCTCTTTCTGTATATATAATAATAATAATAATAATAATAATAATAATAATAATAATAATAATAATAATAAGGATAAAAATCCAAATTTACAGGTAAAAACTCAATTAAATTCAATTTATTTAAAATTAAAATCAAATTAAGTTTCACAGTATATATATATATATATATATATATAGATATATATATATATATATATATATATATATATATATATATATATATATATATATATATATATATATATGTATGTATAAATATGAGTGTATGTATTTATACATGTTTATATATATATGTGTGTGTGTGTATATAAAAAAATACACACTCACGTACACGCACATCTTAATACTATGTAAAGTAGTGGGATGGAGCGGTAATACTCTATCAGTCCCTGAAGTATGAAATATGTTCAAATTCAATAGACCTTAAACTTTCACAGCATCTAGCATTGGACTAAAGGGATACTATTGAAACAAGAGTCCTACTTATTGCCACATCCTCCTGATCTAACTTCCCTTCACTATTTCTTCCTCTTTCTTCTTTTCCCTACTTACATATATATTACATTGAACGACTGAAATGATTGCCACTTGTCTCAGCCCCTGGAAATGTTTTCTTCTTACAATAACATAAAAAAAATATAAAAGGACTCCTTTTCATATCCAACAAAGTTACTGCTGATAATAATAATAATAATAATAATAATAATAATAATAATAATAATAGTAATAATAATAACCCTTTCTACTAAAGGCACAAGGCCTGAAATTTGGGGGAAGGGGACTAGTTAAGTACCCCAGTGTTTCCCTGGTACTTAATTTATTGATCCATGAAAGATGAAGTCGACCTTGGCAGAATTTGATCTCAAAACATAGCGATGGGCAAAATACCACTAAGCATTTTGTCCAGCATGCTAATGATTCTGCCAGCTCACCACCTTAATAATAATAATAATAATAATGGTTTCAAATTTTGGCTCAAGGCCAGCAAGTTCAGGGGAGAGCTCAACTAGTACTTATTTTATTGATCCTGGAAGGATAAAAGACAAAACCAGCTTTGGCAGTCTTTGAGCTCAAAACGTAAAGACAGGTGAAATGCTGCTAAACATTTTGTCGTGTGTGCAATGATTCTACCAACTTACTGCCTCGATAATAATAATAATAATTATTATTATTATAATATTAACAAGAGCACTCAGAGAGCGCAAACCTTCACCAAAGTAATACCAACGTCCTCTCAACGATTAACCAGAGATGATTTTTAAAATGAGAATATCTGAAATAAACTCTCACAAATGAGAATACTAAAAATGAACCTGACCGCTCTCAAAAATCAAGTTAAAAAACAGGAAAAATAATCCAGAATCTTGTCCAGTACCAGATTGATCCCAAAATCTAATCAGTTCATGCCAGTCACGAGGCCAAATATTCTTGAAAGTTTCATCTGAATCCAGCTAGCAGTTCTTGAGATATCTTGTCCATGGACAAACAAACAAACAAATATGACTGAAAACAATACCTCTGCCTTAGCGAAGGCAGAAGTCATAATAATTAGTTTCCCAGATTCTGTGGCATATATATTCTTCTTTGGATGGGACACTGGTCTTTTGCAGGATTACTCACTTTTACAAGCTGAGTGGACAGACAGGAAAAATATGAGATAAAGTGTTTTACTCAAGAACACAATGCATCACCAGGTCCAGGAATTGAAACCACAATCTTATGTACATGAGTGCAACACCCTAATAATAATAATGGCTTCAAATTTTGACACAAGGTCAGTAATTTTAGTTTGGAGGCGACAAGTTAATTAGAGTGACTCCAGTGTTCAACTGGTACTGACCCTGAAAGGATGAAAGCCAAATTTGACTTCAGTGAGATTTGAACTCAGAATATAAAAATACAGAAGAAAAACTGGTAAGCATTTTGTCCAACACACTAATGATTCTATTGCTTGCTCATCATCTAATAATAGTAACAGTGATCCTTTCTACTATAGGCACAAGGCTTGAAGTTTGTGGGAAGGGGTATTTGGTTGGATCAACTCCAGTACTCGGCTAGTACTTGTTTTGTTGACTTCACAAGCATGAAAGACAAAGTGGACTTTGGCAGAATTTGAACTCAGAGCATAAAGACCCACAAAATGCTTTGACAAAATGTTGATATACATTTTGTCTGGTGTGTTAATCAGTCTGCTGCTGGTTCACCACGTTTATGATTGATAATAATGATAATTATTGATAAAAATGGTTTCAAAACCATTGATAGTAATGGTTTCAAATTTTGGCACAAGGACAACAAGTTCAAGGGAACTAGTAAATCAATTACATCGCTCCCTTCCCCCTCCTGTGCTTAACTGGTGCTTATTTTATTGACCTATGAAAGGATGAAAGGTAAAGTTGACTTTAGTGGAATTTGAACTCAGAACATTAAGATGAATGAAGTACTGCTAAGCCTTTTGCCTGGCATGTTAATGATTCCGCCAGCTCATAGCTTTAATATTCCTTTATACGATAGGCATAAGACATGAAATTTTGGGAGGGGGGGGGCTAGTCAATTACATCGCTCCCAATGCATAACTGGTACTTATTTCATCGACCCCCCCCCCCCCAAAAGGATGAAAGGCAAATTTGAACTTGGCAGAATTTGAACTCAGAACATAAAGACTAACAAAATACAGCTAAGCATTTTACCTGGTGTGCAAGCAATTCTGCCTGCTCACCACCTTGTTTGTAGCTTTAATAATACTACTACTAATAATAATGAATGATTTTTAATTTGCTACAAGAATGATGAATGCAAAATCAAAAATACATATGTTGGATATCAATATTAAAAAAACAAATATAACATATATGTCTCAAAAGAGGAGATAGTCACCAAGAGCAAAATTGGCTACTCAAATATGCTTAAATGCTTTTCAAACACGAGAGCAGAAGCTTTCTCCCTACTAGGAAATTACAGATGTTAAGTGAAATTGGAAACATCCAGCCACACCACTATACTAGGCTCACTGCTCTCACACACCTTTCAGGAAATTAACTGGAGGACAGCAATTTCTTCCCCACTCTTATCTTTCAAGTGGTTCAAGTTGGTGATTTTTTTTTTATCTCTGGGCTAAGCTCTCATTAATCATATCTGTCACACAATCACTTTGCCGTAAGTATCAGACAAAGGAAAAACTGTCCTCCCTTCATTAAGAAAGTTGTGTCACCATCTTAATGATCTCAACAATGGACTCATTTGACAGACAGTGCCATCCTATGTATCATAATAGCTATTCAACACATAAAAATAACATAGGCTCAGGGCCATTGGTGTGTAGACATGCCCCATGCATAAGAGTTAAATGTATGCATATTTTTTATATTTTACTTGTTTAACTCATTGGACTGTGGTCATGCTATGGCACCACCTAAAAGGGTTTTAGTTGAAGAAATCAATCCTAGTACTTTTATTGTTTTAAAAACCTGGTACTTATCACTCTGCTAAGTCACAGAAGCATGAATAAATCAACCCTAGTTGTCAAGTGGAGGTGGAGGACACACACACAAATATATATACATACATATATAGGCTTCTTTCAGTTTTTGTCAACCAAATCCACTGACAAAGCATGGGTCAGCCCGGGGGTTATAGCAGAAGACACCTACCCAAGATACCATGGAGTGGGACTGAGCCTAGAATCATGTAGTTGGGAAGCAAACCTCTTGTTTGTGTGCAGTATATATATATATATATATATATATATA
>NC_068983.1:81236131-81245815 GCF_001194135.2 Octopus bimaculoides
TCCAGCATGGCCACAGTCAAATGACTGAGACAAGTAAAAGAGTAATATATATATACATATACATAATATAGGTATGTACACATCTCTCTCTCTCTCTCTCTATATATATATATATATATATATATATATACACATTATATATATGATATATATATGCCCATCACTTACAATCGAATATGATTTGGCATCTGCTGATGGGCTCTTGGTGCTAACATAGTGAGCGAGCAGACACATCAAATATCTTCATGCTCGCAGCCTTTACACAATGGAACACGCAGAAGATGACATCTGGGGAGACCAGCCCTGGGCTGATAATCCATGTATTCATATTGAAAGGATAAATGTCAATACTCAACCCAGCAGAATTTGAATTTAGGATGCAGAAAACTAAACAGTTTCACCCTGTATTCCGTCAATTGATCCAGTGTAGTAATGTGCATATATGTGTAATTTTATATCTGTGTGTGTTTGTGAGTTGTTGATAATCTGTTGATTAAACAACAAATCATTGCTCACTTATTTTACCTGATTGTCTAATGAATTTGGAATTATATAAACACACACATACATTATATACATAATATATGCACAATTATTCTACATACATATACACACACACACACGCACACACAAATATACACATGCATCTATATATATCATTATAACCATTATCATTAAACGCCCACTTTTCCATGCTTACACAGGTTAGACAAAATTCGCTGAGAAATTTTCTATAGTTGGATGCTCTTCCTGTCACCAACTCTCATCTTATTTCTCCAGCCATGGTTTTCACAGACAACTGGATACAAACCCCATTGCTTGATGATTTAGTGCTTGTTTACTACAATCATGTGATGTCAAGACAAGGGTATGCACAAACACACACACATTACATATATATATATATATATACATATATGATGGACTTCTTTCAGTTTCCATTACCCAAATCCACTTTAGTTGGGCTAAGACTAGAGTAGAAGACACTTGCCCAAGGTGCCATGCAATAGAACTGAACCCATGGCAACATGGTTGGGAAGCAAGCTTCTTAACCACACACCCACACACTTATACATGTATATATATATATATATGCATGTCTGTGTGTGTGTGTGTTCATGTATATATATATATATATATATATATATACACAGGGTGAGAGAGATATTGATTTTTCACAGTTATAATTGATTGATTTCATTCATATAATTTATTAATGTAATCCCATATAGCTACTGAGGTAGATTGTTTAACTTGCTCCATGCTCACACACACATGCGCGTGCACACACACACACACACAAATAAGCATGTATTTATATATATATATATATATATATATATATATATATATATATATATATATATATATATATATATATATATATACATGTATTTATGTATATACAAAGCAGAGAACAGTTGAAGAAAATTATCTTCAATTTTATTATAATTTCTTTATTTATGGCATACACAGTAGAATCTTCTCATTTTTTAAAAATTAATCTTTCTAGTCTACTGTTCCTTCCTTCCCCTTCATTGTCATCATCCAAAGAAATACATGCAAGCGCGCATGCACGCACACATATAAATAGATAATTAACCAGTCACACATTAGCACACACACACACACACATATTACACATATTACACATACACACTGCATAACCTAAATCAACTTTTGCATTTTTGAATAACAGTTCTTTATCAGAAATTTATTTTCATAACTGCTTTCAAATGAGCCCAGTTGTTATGGCAACCAACTGCAAACAGGGATCTACTGCATCAGCAGCAGTAAGCACATAAAATGCTATGCAATCCCTTTCACCATAGACAGCACTATTAGCCAGCTGCTTGAAAACTACTTTGATGACAATTTCATAGATATAAAGAAAGGAATTTTAAATCCCCTCCACACACGGATTTATATTTTATTTATTTATTCTTTAAAATATTTTTGGGGTAATTTATTATCATCATTAATATTAGCGAGACAGTTGAACAGGGGTAAGCTCTCAGCAAGCCTTGCCTACGACCTGGTTTCCATTCTCCATTGTATTTATTTCCCTAATATCCCTAATGTTCTGAGGGGAAAGGAAAATAATCATGCAAGTCCCACAATCTTATTATCACTCTCCAATAAATCTGACACTGAATGCCTATGTAAGAAAATATTAATATTATGATTATTATTACTATTATTATTGTTAATATTCTTTTCTACTCTAGGCACAAGGCCCGAAATTCTTGGAGTGGGAGCCAGTTGATGAGATCGACCCCAGTATGCAACTGGTACTTAGTTTATTGACCCCCGAAAGGATGAAAAGCAAAGTTGACCTTGGTGGAATTTGAACTCAGAACATAAAGACAGATGAAATACCACTAAAAATTTCACCTGGCATGCTAATGTTTCTACCTTTTTATTATTGTTATTACTGTTAGGGCAGTAAGCGAGCAGAATCGTTAGCTTGCTGGAGAAAATGCTTAGCAGTATTTTGTCCATCTTAATGTTTTTAGTTTAAATGCCACTGGGATCAACTTTGCCTTTCATCTTTTTTTGCAGTTTATGAAATAAGTAGCAGTTGACCACTGAAACTGGCTGTGTCAATTAGGCCCTTCCTTAAAAAATTTCAGGCCTTGAGCCTATAGCAGAAAGGACTATTAGTGACATTTCGTCTGTCGTTATGCTCTAAGTTCAAATTCTGCCAAGGTCGACTTTGCTTTTCATCCTTTCAGGGACAATTAGAAAAGTACCAGTTATGTACTGGGGTTGATGTAATCGATTTAATCCCTTCTCCCAGATTTCAGGCCTAGTGCCTACAGTAGGAAGGATTATTATTGTTATTATTAGGATGGTGAACTGACAGAATCATTAGCATGCCAGACAAAATACTTAGTGATGTATTGTCTGTCTTTATGTTCTGAGTTCAAATTCCAATGAGGTCAATTTTGCTTTTCACCCTTTTGGGGGTCGGCAAATTAAGTACCAGTCAAGTACTGGAGTTGATGTCTTTGACTAACACCCTCCCCCAGAATTCAGACTTTGTGCCTTTAGTAGAAAGGATTATTATTATTATTATTATTATTACTTAACATAATTCTTATTACCGTACTTCTTCCATCACAGAAAGCAATGATCAACAGAACTGGCTGGTGGAATAGACAAGAAAATGAGTCTGTGCTGTTTAGTTTAACTTTTGAGTTCAAAGTTCACTGGCAATGGCTTTGACATTAAACTTGCTAGAGTAGATAAAATGGGTATCAGTAATACACTAGTTTCAAATATAGATATTTCCTATCATTTTGAGAACTCTTGCCTTTATGTGTATGTGTGTGTGAGAGAGTGTATATATATATGTGGATGTATTGTTACTGTGAGAATGAATACATTTGACGTCCCCACATGAAAGCATTAAGCAAAAATGGTGACATTTGTTGATATTCACTGCTGACAAATCATCCTGTGGTTCTGCACTTTCACAGGTGAATGGAATAAAGTGGAATAATCATTACTAGAAAAACAAGGGTTAGCAACAAACTAACCCTGTCACTAACCCTCACCTGTTTCCAAGTAAGATAATAGTTCTTTGGAAACAAAGTATACTGCTTGTATGATGGTGACACTTATTCACAACTATCACGTGACATCAAAACAAGAAGACACTTACACACACACATGTATAAAACAGGTTTGTTTTAGTTTGTGTCCACCTAACTGACTCACAAGGCTTTGGTTGGCCTGGAACTATATTAGAAGATTTGCCCATGATGCTAAGCTGTAAGACTTAACAACAAAGCCATGTCTGCAAGCATATATATATATATATATATAATGTACATTACATATATATATATATATATATATATATATATATATATATATATATATATATATATATATATGCACATATGCACACATATCATCATCTTGCATATATGTATAAAGTGCCAATATAATATGTAATTTGCAGAGTCACATTTGTAGAATATTTATCTATTATACTTGAACTTTTCCTATAATTGTGGTAAATATTATTTAATACAATATCCTCAAAGAAGCAAAATAGGAATTATATTTACATATATGCAGATATGCGACCTTCTTTATATGTACACTGGTGAATATGTGTGCTTTTCTCTGATATGTGATTCATGCCAACATATGAAACCTAAAATGATTCCATGGATTATTTTGGATTTAAAATTCTCCTAATTGAAGTATAGCAAGGCAATTAGTTCCACAAACAAAATTACCATTCTCTAATGACTGCTGAAAAATTTTCTTAAAATATGTATTCATACATCTTGAATTATACTCTCTCTCTCTCTCTCTCTCTCTCTCTCTCTCTCTGTATGTGTCTTGGCCTCTCTTTCTACAAACATATCTAAATATGTGTGTGCCTGCACAAATGTATGTACATATATAAATACATATGCATATAAATACATACATACACATCTATGTGTATATATATATATATATATATATATATATATATATATATATATACATATTCATTTGTTCTATGTCTTTTGTTTTATGCTGGCATATGCTCGATGGAAGCAATAATCTTTGGCTGGATGCTGCTTCCTGTTTTACTGTTTCATACTCCAACAACACAGTGTTGAAGGATGCCATGTTCACTAGGAATGTAAACACAGCAAAACTACTTTCATTCAAATAATCTCATGTGAGAAGTGGAAATGACACCTCATATACTCACACACACACACACATACACTCATGCAGTTTTTGTCAACTAATTTTGCTTACAAAGCATTGATGCACTTGGTGTAATTGCAGAAGACTCTTCTCAAAGCTACTTCACAATGGGACTGAACCCAAGACCAAGTGGTTGTGAAGCAGCTGTCTTAACTGCACAGCCATGCCTGCACCTACACAGCCATAAATACATATTCTTTTACTCTTTTATTTGTTTCGGTCATTTGACTGCGGCCATGCTGGAGCACCACCTTTAGTTGAACAAATCGACCCTAGGACTTATTCTTTGTATGCCTAGTACTTATTCTATTGGTCTCTTTTGCCGAATTGCTAAGTTATGGGGACGTAAACATACCAACATCGGTTGTCAAGTGATGGTGGGGGAACAAACACACAAACACACATATATATATATATATATGATGGGCCTCTTTCAGTTCCTATCAACCAAATCCACTCACAAGGTTTTGGTTGGCACCAAGCAATAGTAGAAGACATTTGCCCAAGGTGCCATGCAGTAGAACTGAACCCGGAAGCATGTGGTTGGTAAGAAAGCTTCTTACCACACAGCCACTCCTGCGCCTATATATATATTAATAGTTTGACCTCGCTCCACATTACTTAAAGTTTCAGAGGCACAAAACACGCCCACATTGTCAGATGCTCAGAGTCATAAAACACACACACACATTCCTTAGAGTTTCATATGCACAGAACATACCTACATCATCAGATGCTAGCAGTAGGAGGGGAGAAAATTTAAAAAGGTATTTAATACGACTCTGAGGTGAGAGTATTTAGGCCTCCATTGAGCAGTTCAGCTCACTTGAAAGTTTTAACTACCTTAGTGACTTAAATACTTTTATCGGATGTCCCATGTGGTAGAGAAGACAGGATTTTGACATTTTAGTCAGCATTCTATAGGGATATGGTAAGAAGAGAGTTCTACAATAAAGAGGGATAATTAGAGAGGTAAGAAAGAGAGCAAATGAGATAGGAAAAGCTGTCTAATGTATGTATGTATATATATATATATATATATATATAATACATGCACCTTTATATATGTATACACATTTAACCATGCAAGTAGACCAACCTATGACAGCATGGAAAATGGAATTATGATGATGATGATACATACATACACACATACATGCATACATACATACATACGCACACATACATACATACATACATACATACATACATACATACATACAGAGATATGCTGTTAACAGCCAGTCTTAAACTAACGGCAGGTTACACAAAAATAAGTTATTTGCTCAGAAATTCTACACAAGTACTGAATGTGAACTTGAAAAAAGATTACATGAGTTTCTAAACCCCTCACTCAAAATGGATATTATTTGATTTTGTCTAGAAACTCATAATGAAAAAAAAGAAAACCATCAATAATATGTCTTGTGAGATATCTGGATGTCAACTCAAGATCAGAAATAGTCTTCTATCCAATTTCTATCAAACAGTGCAACTGCCCAAGAGATGCAATTAAAAATGCAAGTTATTTTTCATATGTGAAGTTACAAAAGCTGATACCTGGGTGCTTTCAAGTTAGCCAACATTATAATCTCAAGATGTTGCTAAGGAAAATGAAAAAATAAAATAAGATAACAAACAAAATAACTCTGCAAGAAAAAAAAAACATTTTCAAAAGCCTCACCAGTAAAAGGCTGTGCCGCATGCATTCATTAGTGGCTGTTCTGAGAATGCCATTCTGCAATGTATTTGTGGAGCTAATTAACTGTAGTTTCATTAAGTTGAAGATGATAACTAAATTCTATATATCAATCATTTTAAGGTATGATAAAAAAAAATATATAAATAAAATGGAAAGAAATAATATAAAATTTTTGAATCTTTATTTTAGTGTATCTGAAAATTTTGAAAAAAAAAAAAAATGTAAATGAAAAATAACAAACAAAAAAAAATTAAAAACAAAAAGACTTCTAAGTAATGACAATAATTACAATAATCTTTTCTTATTTTGGCACAAGGCCAGCAATTATAAGCAGTGGAGAAGTCAATTACATTGACTCCAGTACTCAATTGGTATTTATTTAATCAACCCCAAAAGGATGAAAGGCAATATTGACTGTGGATTTGAACTCAGAACATAAATTAGGATGAATTGCAGCAAATGATTCAGCCAGCTCACTGCCTTATGAATAATAATAACAATGTTTCTAATTTTAGGCACCAGGTAAGCAATTCTGGGCAAGGGGGCCAGTCAGTAGCACTGACCCCCAGAACTTGAATCATACTTTATTTTATTGACCTCAGAGAGATGAAGGGCAAAGTTGACCATGGCAAGATTTGAATTCAGAATGTGACAGACTAGAACAAATACTGCAAGATATTTTTTGCTACAACAAGTCTTTCAACCCACCATCCTAACGATTATCAGTTTTGAGTATGCAGGTAGCCAATTTTTATAAGATCTAAATTTACTGAATTGGCTCTTGTGTTTGCCTGCTTGAATGAAAAAAAAATAAACTAACCACATTTCTTATTTAGATTTAAAAAGGTGATTTCTTCTGTAAAAAGTGAATCCAACCGAGAATGGAAAGTGGACTGCAGAATCCATTTCAAAAATTTTACTGCCACAGATCAATGAAGAAACATGTATGTAGTTGCTTGACCAGCAAAAAATAGCAGTAGAATACTTTTAAATAGCATCCAACTTAAAAAAAAAAAAACACACATTTGATAATGTTGCCCTTGATATACAGAAAGTCAGAATGCTTATGACTGGAATGCTTTGGTTATTGGTCCACTCAATCAGAGATACGTGAGACTAAACAACATCATCTGCTACTTAGTAATATTTATATATTTATATGGTTATATATTTTTAGACAAGGTGTGGCATGGATTGAATCAGCTCCATATTCTCCAAAATTCCAGGTCATAATTTAGCTTCCAAGACATTTTTGTAGTGCTTGAATTTCTTTACAACTCTCTTAGATGTAATGGGGGCACAATCTGATCGTTTCATCTAAGTATCAAATGTTGACACATCCAAAATTTCAAGTCCCTTTTCATAGAAACTTGTAATTCCCACAGTACAAAAATTGGGTATAAGAAGATTAAGATGCTATGTGCAAGACTGAAGCAAATATATACTATATAGATAATGACGGTTGAGTAAAGAAGTGCCAGGAGATCCAAGAGAAAAGAAACTGTGGAAGAGGAAGAACATTAATGGCATAAGATGAAGTGGTGAAAGCTGATCTCAGGATGATGAATTTCAGAAGAAAGATGACAGAGGAATGTAAAAAAAAAATGATGAGTTGACAGTTGGAGAGGACCCATCCAACCCATGCAAGCATAGAAAAGTGGATATTAAAATGATGATGATGATGAAATTATGGCATGAAATGTCATTTTGTTTAAAAAGACAATATTAATTTCATATTAGATTTTAAGTGAAAATTTTAGTTTTTATCATTAATTAATGTTAAGAATAGAAGTGAAAACAATACTACATTCACAAGAATTGTTAAAGCTGTAGTAATAAACATAAAAATTAGATTTAAATGTAAATCCAGAATAAGAGAAGCAAACTTACTACACAAATTTTTGAATGAAATATCATTACCACTTTAATTCATACATCACTTTTAGCAGTCCTAAAACTCTTTTAACAATTAATTATCATGTAAAATGTTACTCAGAGTAATGAAAAGAAAAAAAAAAAAAAAAATTATGAAAACGTTTGCAATCTAGAATTAATTTCAACTCGGCATTTAGAAATAATCTTTAGAAATTAAGGAAAACCTATCTAAATACCAGAGCTACTCATGTGTAAATGATGAAAGGTCATATAATTCCTGGTTAAAGATTTTGAAGAATTCATATATTTTCTTATTGTAATTCTGGGGGTAAAAAATGAGAAATTAATTTTGTAGTAGGGAGCAGTGAGAGACGATGGACAATTAAAACATGTTTCTAGATCAAGATTAGAGTTGGATATGAGTAAGTGTGAAGATTTAATAAAAAGTTTGTTTCTAGTAAAAAAAAAAAAAATGAGAATATTTTTATAATGCTACATCATCATCATCATCATCATCATCATCATCGTTTAACGTCCGCTTTCCATGCTAGCATGGGTTGGACAATTTGACTGAGGACTGGTGAAACCAGATGGCTACACCAGGCTCCAATCCGATTTGGCAGAGTTTCTACAGCTGGATGCCCTTCCTAACGCCAACCACTCAGAGAGTGTAGTGGGTACTTTTACGTGCCACCTGCACAAAGCCAGCCAGGCGGTACTGGCAAGGGCCATGCTCAAAATAGTTTATTTTATGTGCCACCCGCACAAGAGCCAGTCCAGGGCCACTGGCAATGATCTTGCTCGAAAATCCTTACACATGTCACGGGCACAAGTGCCAGAAAGGCAACGCTGGGCACAAGTGCCAGAAAGGCAACGCTGGGCCGATTTCGCTTGCCCCAGTAAGTCTTTTTATAATAAGCAACAATTTATCATTTATGAAATTATGAGGTACCATTACAACCTATGAATCCATCTTTGAAAGTTAACAGTTTTAGTTGATTCCAAGCTAAAACTGCTAACTTTCATTATAATGTTTGAAAAAAGCAAAATGGCCAAAATATTCTATCATATAACTCTGGTTTCATACTAATTTCAGAAATAAATATTTGGAAATTGATACACAACCTCCACAAAATATGGTTTAAACCAATAAATAAACAGTATGTTTCAAATAATTACATAAGAGTCAGCTTGAAGTTTCCTGATAAGTGATTTGACACCTGAGAAACAGTAGGTGGGATATGATGCTCTGTGGATGTGTAGCTCTTGTCAATAAGAGACAGTGAATTAAATACATACATATAAAACATATACATATCTATATATATTTATATATCCATGTACATTACATACATGCATGTATATATATATATATATATATATAT
>NC_068983.1:81245865-81262775 GCF_001194135.2 Octopus bimaculoides
ATATAGGGTGGTTATCTACTCCTTATGCAGAATTTGACCACCTCCTGTACTTACACCTCAAACCCATCATGGCATCTGATGTGGATTTTTAAACCAGACAATGTTCTGAAAAGACACCCACATAGAATGCACATCCGATTTGGACCACCAAGAGCTGCAGATAAGTTCTGATCTTTGAGGATCTTAAAATGTCTTCTGAGACCTCCATTAGATTTGCAAACCTTCTGGCATACACTGCATTCAAAGGTGTGCCCAGACATATAAGCAGAATAGTTGGTAGAGGTTCGTTTTCCATGGCACCTTAGGCAAGTGTCTTCTACTATAGCCTTGGGCTGATCAAAGCCTTCTGAGATTTGGTAGCCAGAAACTGAAAGAAGACTATCGTATATATATATATATATATATATATATATATGGATAGATACATACATATATATGTACGTACATACATACATACATACATATATATAATTTGTGTGTGTGTCTGTGTTTGTCCCCCAACCATTGCTTGACAACTGAGGTTGGTGAGTTTATGTCCCTGTAACTTAGTGGTTTGCCAAAAGAGACCAATCCAGTAAGTACTAGGCTAATAAAGAATAATTCCTGGGGGGGGGGGGGTCATTTCAAGCATGGCTGCAGTCAAATGACTGAATGTATAAATGAATATGTATATTGTATATATTTATACATACATGTGTATAAATATTTATGTGTGTGTGTGTGTGTGTGTGTATGTGTGTGTGTCTTTGTGTGTATATGGAGTGTGTAATATATTTATATAAACAAATCGACACCAGTTGTGAAACAATGAGACTCAAACATACACATTCATACAAAGTTTCTATATGAAACACTTCTGCACAGTTTCCACCAACTAAATTGATTCATGCTTTTCAAAAATATAAAATAACCCCTTTGTGAGCAGTCCTTTGTCTACCAAATCTACTCATGTCTTTTAAAATTTTATTTTAATAACCTCTTCATGACTAGTATGTAAGGACATGGACATGTTCAACTAGTGACAGCATCACACACACACACACATAAACACACACACACACACACACACACACACACACACCACACACTTGTATGCGTGCACGGAGAGAAACGGTGATGTAAAAAATGCAATGAAAAAGGTGAAGAAATGAAGGTGAACAAAGAAAGTGAATATGATAAAGATGATATTGAAAGAAAAATATAACAAAAAAGGGAAAATATGAAATGGGCAGGTAAGGATATAAATGTAAAGGACAATGATGATGGTGAAACTTGAGGCTTTGAAACCTTGGTTACAGAGGCCTTGATGCTGAGGGAGAGTTGTTGAAAGTAGTGGCCATAGCAATGAAAGTGCTGTCTTTGTGATATTATTGACAATAATGGCAGTTGCGATGTTGATGGTATTGGAAAAATGATTATGATTACAGTGATGATGATGATGATGATGATGATGGTGTAGACAATGACATTGATGAGAAAAATGGTGATAATGTTATTGTTGGGGTAGAGTTTCTCATCCTTGCAAAGTAATCAATAAAAAGTTAAGAGCAAGCTGGCTTAAAGATAAACAGTACTTTTCAGAATATGAATCAGCAATTCTGCTAACATGACATTGAAGGAAAACTGCCTGTGACTTAGCTATGAACTAGATCTTTTGACTTACTTCTTAGTTGTCTAGCTAATGAATAAAATACTTCACAACATTCTTGTGAATAAAAACTGTTCTTGATTTTTATGCAAAAACTCTTGACGACTTTACCACGAATGAATGTTGTTTTTGATTTTCCAATGAAGAATCACTGTTAACAACTTCCCAGTGAACAAAAACTAAAACACAATAGAGAACAAAGTTTATCTATTCACTGTTTTAGAATCTCATAAAATTGGAGATCAAAGACACTGGGGGATGTTAGCACAGCTAATAATAAAATTAACTTGATATTGAATAGTATGTAGCAGAAAAACATGTATAGGAGGAGGTTATTATAGAGATGCAGTTATCCATAAGAAATACAGGGCAGTAAATAGAAATTGGTCATTGACTTACTTACTTACTTGTATCTGATGAATGACCAATATTTTTTATTTTCTTACGAGCTGGGATTGTCCAACTTCTATTAACTTTTTGGTATTATAGATAAACTTCATACAATTATTAGATGAGATATCATGGTGGACATGACTTAGAAAAGTATGAGATATTTCATAGTTGTTGGCACTCTGTCGCTTACGACGTCGAGGGTTCCAGTTGATCCGATCAACGGAACTGCCTGCTCATGAAATTAACGTGCAAGTGGCTGAGCACTCCACAGACATGTGTACCCTTAACATAGTTCTTGGGGATATTCAGCATGACACAGTGTGACAAGACTGACCCTTTGAATTACAGGCACAACAGAAACAGGAAGAAAGGGTGAGAGAAAGTTGTGGTGAAAGAAAGAGTACAGCAGGGTTTGCCACCATCCCCTGCCGGAGCCTCGTGGAGCTTTTAGGTGTTTTCGCTCAATAAACACTCACAAAGACTAGTCTGGGAATTGAAACCACGATCCTATGACTGCGAATCTGCTGCCCTAACCACTGGGCCATTGCGCTGCCACTATTTCATAGTATTTAGAAGAGACTCAAGTTTTCTGCTTCTAAAATAAATTAATATAATTAGAAGAGCACAATAGTATAAAATGTAATTTATTGTGAATAAAGTAAAAAGGTAATAGCTGAAGTAGCAGTTTATAATTTTAACAGTTGACTCTAAGATTTCAGAAAGTTTGTCATCCTCATCTGGCTCAGCAGCGTCATTATTACTAAGATTGCTCTTTTTATCTCTCTTTCTCTCTCCCTCACCACACACCAGTTGTGTAAGATTCTAACTCAGTTCTCTATATTTCCAGTTTCATTCTTTCATCCATCAAATATTACATTCTATAGATCTGACTAAACAAATTTGATAAAATATATACAAATGAAAACAATAACATTTGCATGTCTGTCTTTAAAGAAAGAAGAAATGTAAAGAAATTAAGATTCTTACCATGCTTAACAAGAACTCTAAAGAATGGATTTTGTTTAGGCTCTTGCAAACAATGCAACAAATGTATGAGACATCTAGCCTGTTGACAGGCAGAACATTCCACCAAAAGCTGGAATTAGTTCCTGAGGAGCTCTTTCTTATATTTCTAAACTCAAATGAATCACAAGTTATTTAGCAAATAATGTAAAAGAAGGGAAGGTATTTTGCAATTAATTTTTGAACATGATGAGACAAAAATAAGACATGTGAAAGCCAAATGTAAAGATGTAACAGTCTCCAAGATCCACACAGCTATCAAAGTTAAAATGACAGATATAAACAGGTCTTGCTTCCTTTCATTATCTCTTCTGCTATACTGCATCAACTTTTGTTTTTTAATACAGATTGGTAATTTAATACTGAATTTAGAAGTTATACATATCTAGTAAGCAACTTGATCAGAGATTCTATGTTGAAACTGAAGCAACTACATCATGGAAGGGCCATTTAAAAACATGCAAAGCTGTTAAATTCACTTTAGATTCAAATATACTTAATGAGGTGTCAGATTCCCACTATAAAACAGTGATCTGGTCATTGATGGAGTTCCATTGCAATAGTTTAAATCTAAAGTGAATTTAATAGCTTTGTATATTAAATGGGCTTTCCACAAAGTAGGTGTTACTAAATTTAGTTATTTTCATAAATAGCAGGATGCTATCAACAGATGGTATTTATTTTTTCAAATAAATAGACTAAGCAGAGTACAGGTAGTGTGTCATTTGTGAACAGGAGCAATACAAAGTCAAAGGTCGCATTTACATAATAAACTTTGGTTTAAAACTGGGGGTGAAACTTTAACCATACTTCTAGCTTCTGAAGCTTAAACATAGCAAGTATACTAAACATCTGTTTTGTTGACAAGGAAAAGATTCCAATAAAAAAAAAGAAGACTAATATTTTGTGACTCTTGTTTTACAAAAAGAAATTAAAAAAAAAAAACAATGTTGATAGTATGAGAACTGACATAACCAAGCGCAGGCAGATCTGTGTAACCACTGTAAAACAGATGTTAAATGATAATGATAAGTATGTGCGTATGTGGTGTTTGGTTGGCTATAGTTTTTGTCAAGTGTAATTATCCTTTACGATGGATGTTCATACATTGCAAGGAAAATGGTAAAACTTGAGTTTTGAGAATTTATCATAGCTAGACTTGTATTTTGCTAGAAGTTTATTCCTTACATGCACACACCCCCACCCACACACAGACACACACATATTTACTGTCAAGCTCTATAGGTAAGAGTGTTAACTATGGCTTCAATGAAGTCCTCTTAAAAAAGAAAGAATAGTCAAGTAAGAGTTGTACTGATACTATGAAATTTGAAATTACTATTCAATGAAACTGAAAAAAAAAAAAAAAGGAAAACAAAACATAGTTCCACAGCAAGACAGTTTGGAGTGAATTATATAACTTCATAATCATTGACAACCCATTGGTGTTTGTGATTTAGTTTAGAGAATTAAAATAGACAATGTGACTCTGATCTTTGGGACCAAAAAGATATATCTGAGGGATGATTTGCTACTGTATCAACAGGCTGAACGACTTGTACACAAAAGCTTTCTCATTAACTTGCTACCCAAATCTAGAATGGTAAAGTAAAACTGAAGCAGTAAAATACTTTAGTTATGGCTTCCTCCTCCTCCACATCATCATCACCAACACCACCCACCACCATTATCACTGCTGCTGCTGCTACTACAACTATAACTACTACTACTACTACTACCATGATTTTTTCAAGTATATTTTGTTTTTATTCTATTTTGAATGACAAATTTCTTGGATCTCCCTTTGGGATCTTATCAAAATAGTCTCGCTTCTATGAATAATGAGAAAACTAAGTGTAAGTGGATGGAGGCGGAGGCTACATTATTGAACAGAGTTTAGGGGAGGAATTCCCCAAAGGACACTATGAAATGATGAAAATGGATCAATTGTTATGTATTTGATTGAGAAAGGAATAACATCAAATGGAAAACTGAAGTCTCTCACTTCTTTTTCCTCTTCAACCTTTCCAGTCACACTCGTTCTCTCGCTCGCCTTCTCTGATACTATGTTCTTACTACAAACAACTCTCTTCTTTTCTCATGCATTCAGTCAAAAATAGTTTTAAAAAATAATAGGTACTCGCTGCTGCTGCCACTGCTGTTCCTTGCCAAAGTCTTCAAAAAGGATCCATAGAACCCATTAAGTTTACATGGCTAACCATCCATTAATATATGTTGAGAAAAAAAAAAGGGATTAGCTTGAAAATTTGTAAACTATGGTATATAAATATTCTTTGAAATCATTTTTGTTTCTTTCTCTTTATTATGATTATTATTATTATTATTATTATTATTATTATTAATAATAATAATGATAATGACTATAATAATAATATGAATATGATTACATTTGACACTGAACAATAAGCGAGTAGAATCAGTTTAGCACGTGACAAAAGTAGTGAAACAATTATGTTTCTTTTAAATTCTGCCAGGATTCAGCTTCTCTTTACATTCTTCAGGAGATAAAATAAATACCAGTCAAATACTGGGGTTTGATATCATCAACCAAACTGCTTCAAAATGAGTTACACTACCCTTTCTACTATAGGCACAAGGTCTGAAATTTTAGGGGAGGGGACTAGACGATTTCACTGATACTTAATTTATTGACCCCGAATAGATGAAAGGCAAAGTTGACCTTGGTGGAATTTGAACTCAGAACGTAGCGATGGGCAAAATACTGCTAAGCATTTCCTCCAGCATCTTAACGATTCTTCCAGCTCACTGCCTTAAATGAGTTACGCTATGTTTGAGTCGAGTTTAAATCTTGCCCAGATTTAATTTGTCTCTCATCCTTTCAGTGTTGATAAAATACAGGTTTGGAAGTAGTATTGATTTAATCAACTAACCTCTCACCATTACAAAAAAGAACAAAAAAAGAAAAAAAATAATAATTCAGACCTTATGCCTATGCAAGAAATAATTAAGGAGCAGGGATTGGTAGAATTGGAGCCTCAACAGTATTTTTTTGACTCAATGTTCTGAGTTCAAATCCTACTAAGGTCAATTATATCTTTCATCCTTTTGGGGTTGGTAAAATGAAAGAACTCTTTAAAGAACTCTTGTTGTTGTCTTTGATTAGATCCCTACAACAAGACAGCCTGTATATGGTTACTTCAATTGCTAAAAATAACAACTAAATCTTTCTCATAATTCATGCCATAGTCTTCAAATAAGGAAGATACTTTAAATAATATACTTCATACAGTGTATCAGAGAATATAACTGGATGCTCACAAAAAGAGTACCAGTTTGATTACAGATGACCTGCAACTAAATAATTATTTCTAATCAGTACATAGGCACAGGAGTGGCTGTGTGGTAAGAAGCTTGCTTCCCAACCACATGGTTCCGGGTTCAGCCCCACTGCATGGTACCTTGGGTAACTGTCTTTCTACTATAGCCTCGGGCCAAACAAAGCCTTGAGTGGACTTGGTAGATGGAAACTGAAAGAAGCCCATCGTCTGTGTGTGTGTATATATATATATATATATATATATATATATATATATATATGTATGTACCTGTGTGTCTGTGTTTGTTCCCCCACCATTGCCTGCAGCTGATGTTGGTGTGTTTACGTCCCTGTAACTTAGCAGTTCGACAACAGAGACTGATAGAATAAATACTAGGCTTTGTTCAACTAAAGGTGGTGCTCCAGCATGGCCACAGTCAAATGACTGAAACAAATAAAAGAATAGTGCTAACAATTTTGAGAAAAGATATGGACTAGTGAATTACACATGCCCAGTACTTGACCGGTACTTCATTTCAACAACCCGCAAGGGGAAGAATGCCAAAGCTGACCTCAGCAAGATTTCAACTCAGGATATAAAGAGTTGGAACAAATACCATAAAACATTTTGTCTAATATCATATGACAATTCTTCTATCTCACTGCCTTTAAATATCAATAAAATGTATATCAATAAAATGTATATCAATATAATGTATCAATAAAACCCATATTTGTTTCGTTGGCTTTTCAAATACTGCTTAAAGGAACACTTTGGACACTAACTATGAATAATCTAATGGGAAGAAATGGAACTTCAACCATATCTGACTGAATATGCAGGCTGAAGGTGACCAGACAAGATGTTATTGTTTTCTCTATGTTGAAGTTGCTGTAAACTTTATTGTCAAAAATCTGCTTCTCCCTTTGTTGTAGTTGCTGCTGCTGCTGCTGATACTTGTAGTTATTTACTAATTAATCTCTATCAACTTTTGTCTCATTAAAAAAAAAATGTGTTTTTTTTAAGCAATTTTTTTATACAGAAAATAAGTATTTGTGTTTTTTAGTCATCTGGAAATTGTTTCCTTGATGTTTTCAATATTTTGTTAAATTTTACCTGGTATTGTGAAACATATTGCATAGCTTTAGATTGATCAAAAAATATAATCCAGTTCTCTAAAAATGCCTGTTATCTTTATTCTCATAATTTTAATTTAAAAAAATAATTCAACTTTCAATGTCAGAATTAGGAATTAAATACTTTTGCATAGAAAAAAATTGACAAATAATAAATATATATAAATCAAATTTCTGGAAATGTATTGTGGGTGTTTAGTAATAGGGTATATGATTGTGAGTTGGTAAAATAAAAGATAATATAAGTTTAAAAAATTTTTGATACTTAGACTGTAGAAAAGTATGAGCAAAAGTAGAAATGGGCCCTCAATGAAAAGTGACTCTGTTGTAGTAGCCATTATATATCATTAATGTTGTTGGTGCCTCTTGGAAGTTCCAGTATAGAAAGGCAACAGGGGCTCACTTCAGTGTACTCTCCCCAAAGATGCAATGTTATTAGACTAAGCTACATCTGGATAAGGTAGTGAATCAGCAATCATTAGAGCCCTGGATAAAATATCTCAGGGTATTTATTTTGACTCTCTTTACACTATGAGTTCAAATTCCATTGAGATCAACTTTGCCTTTCATCCATTTGGTGATGATTAAAAAGTTCTAATCCTGGGTAGTGAATTGGTAGAACTGTTAGAGGGGTCAGGAAAGTTGCCTTTTGGTATTTGTTTTGGCTTTTTGCAATGGCTGACAACAATTCTTGCAACAAGACTAATAATACAAAGCTGTATTTGTCCATGTTGGTGACCTTTCTCTTGGATAAACATTGGTGTCAATTAGAGGAGAAACTTGCATGGATAGGCAACTACCAGAATTTTAAAAAATCATGCCCAGTCTTGTGCAATGATACATAGATGCTTAGTCAGCTTTGGCCAATGGAAGCCCCAGTTAGAATATGTTGCTAGGAAACCAGTTAATAAAAGAAAAGAAGGTTCATAAGTAAATTTGTTATTACTTATCCTTGCCTCCATAGTTTCTCTAATTGTATTTGAACTGGAAAATTTTTAATAATTTTTCATTTTGTGACATTTATTAAACTGATGTTTGCAAATGCACACTACCATTATTTTCTGTAGACTCTGGAGTTTCATTCTGACATACACTCAAATTAATGTTGGTATACTGTTGACCAGTAATACTAGAAAATATGTGACTCAGTAGCTTGTGATGGAATATAGTATGATCATAAGAAGGTCTCTGAATAAATTAAGAGAAGCAAGTAAAAGGAAGTGACAGAAAAATATAAAAATAACTGAATAAAATCCAAGGAGATTTTCATAATCAACCATCAGTTTATATCAATGATTTATGGATGATATAACTTTGTCTTTAAGGAATCACATTTTCTTGTTTCTCACAAGGACAGCATTGGAATTTTACATCTTTTTCAAAATTAATAGTTGGGCTTATAGTTAACACTTAGGATCTAAGGTAGTGAGCTGGCAGAATTGTTAGCATACTGGACACAATGCCTAGTGGCATGTTGCTTGTCTTTACATTCTGAGTTCTAATCCTGCTGAGGTATTTGTCTGTCATCCCTTTCAAGGTAGATAAAATAAGTACCAGTCAAGCACTTTGGTTAATCTAATTGACTTCCTCAACCATCAAAATTGATGCTGTTGATACTTGTACTGCTTGTGCCAAAATTTGAAACCAATTAATACTCAGGACGAGAACTACAAATGGTTTCTCATCTTACTAGTGACTAATCTACTGACTGGATAACTTCAAAATTTTGAAACATTGGAGTAGTAACAGTGTGTCAAACTGTTTGAAACAAAGCTTAATGTAAATGCTGATAGACTATTCAGCTGTCATCACTTGATTTCAGAAGTATACCAACAGCATGCACAAAAATATCTGTTGAAACAAAATACACAAAAGCACTTGCTAAAAGCTAACACATGACTATATACCAGTTGACATATAGCAGTGTTGATGGAATTATTTCATTTAGTTATAAATATACTCAGGAATGCATACATATACAAGCAAAACAGACACATAAACATACAGGCTTCAACCTATAATGAATGGAAAGCACTAAAATTTCACTGTTCTTTGTGGTAACTTAGTGTACATTAGCATAAATCTTAAAGAGAAAGCTGCCATATATCTGAACCCTATATACATCAAAAGAAGATTTTACTCAACACACAGACAGATATATACCCACACTTCTTAACAATACATCAATTAGTAATGAGATTGCCCTTATGTATAGCAAATTTACTTTGGAACAAGAATCAAAAGCATTATAGAGTGGACAAAAATTATTTGATAACACTGAAGATCATCATCATCATCATCATCGATTAACGTCCGCTTTCCATGCTATCATGGATTGGACGGTTTGACTGGGGACTGGTGAACCAGATGGCTGCACCAGGCTCAGAAAAGTAAATATATACTTTTGAATGTATGCCATTTACAATCTAAGTGTACTACAACATGACTATGTTTTATATATAAGTATGCCTTCTACAATTTGACTTACACTACATAAGATTCTATCTGTTTTAGTGTTTGAGTCACTAACACCACCCCACCACCATCACATCCAAGCAAGGCTATTTCAAACATTTTAAAAATACAATAGAATTAAATTTGTTGAAATGAAATTTGTTCACTTTATTTATTAGCACTCTTATGTTATTGCCTTCTCCAGACACACACACACACATACACACAAAGTTTGAAAAAAAAAGTTTAAAAACAGATTAAAAAAGTGAAAAAAAGGTAATAAAATTATGTAGACTAACACATTTTCTAATTAGATAGAACGGTAAATGAAATCTGTCGAACATTCACCAGCAGAAGACAATAGAATTAAGGTATCTTTAATTGCCTGGTAAAAACAATAAAGAGTTTCACCCTAACATGATTTCCAAAGCTAATAATACTTTTTTTCCTGTGAACACTGTAAAGAGAGAGAATTGCTCAAATAGCAACTTTACAAAAAAAGAATAAATCCATTTCAGTAAAAAGATTTTGGTTTGTTTACCTTGTAATTTTTTGATTTATTTTTGGGTTTGTTTCATATTTGTTTATCAATTTTATTTTTATTGTCACCTACCTCTACCAGCTAGTTTTGTATACCTACTGTCTACATTGCTATAGCAAAAAAAAAACAAAAAAAAAAAAACTACTTTGTGTTAAGATTTTGGTGATTGGTAAATAAATAAACTATAGCAAAGATGAGGGTAGAGATTTGTCAGAGACTGTGCCCAATTTGATTACCAATGTAACTTACATAATCATCACAGGTGCCACTTCTACGATCCTTTAAGAAAGCTTGGGATTGTATTATTGTTATTTGCTTGAGGCAAGCTTATTTTCAAATCCCATTATTTTTTTTGCTTTTATTCTTTAATGTTTTATTTTTTACTTCTTGGAAGTTTCTGTGGAGAAGCATTTCTTTTTTTATATATTTTTACCTTACTTGTGATAGTTATCTATTTATTTACTTTTGTTGCCTATCCCTCAATAAGTCTTGTATTGATTAGAAAGTTAGCTGATAAGAAGTCTGCATTTCCATTTGACTTTCTTTTTTTTTTTCTTTCCTATATCCCCTGCAGTAAGTAATGGGATATTGGAGAGAGTGGTCGTGGCATAGGAAATGAGGTTAGGGAAGTAAAAATTAGCTAAACAGGACCAAATAACTCAGGAAACGGAGTTAAGTGTTGTTGACATGCACAATGTCTTGGCACAGAAAGACAGTACATAATGCTCAGTTTCTTGATAATAAAAGACAACAATGTACTTAGAGATAAGGTGAGAAATAAAGATATTAGCACCGACAAAAGTGTAATATATAACTGCAGAGATTACATAGAATGTTCAAGGTCTGTTTGTTCAGTTGCAACAATTTATATTCAATATGCGATGGCTTCTAAGAAACCCTGCACATTAATTTTATAGGTTTACAACTGCAGGTTTTGTTGGACTAATACTTCTGTTGTTGGTGAACTTTAGGCTCTTTTTCTGTTTTTCATTCACATGAAGAAAATAATGTTACATAGAAAAAAAAACCTTTGACAGAAACACAAGACTGTATAGTAGAGAAACATTAAACATATACAGGGATATGGATATTTCTCTGGATATGTGATGTGAACTTGCAAGAGACTGAGAAATGATTTACGAAAGTATATATAGACATCAATAGTCTTAAGGGAGATGTGTTCTGGTTGGTTTAGCTGGCTAATGCTAAATGATAACATGTATATATGTCAATGGTATTTTGTATTTTGATAGAAGCAGAGTTAACACAAAAAAGAATTTAAGTAAAAACAGAAAAGTTAAACTTCAGAATCAAAGTTTTACAGCTGACCTGATACAAGAAAATATACATTCATATGAACAAACATAAACCTCTCCTTTTTCTCATTTTATATATATAAGACATATGTACATGTATATATACAGATATATGGGTATGCATTTATATATGCATGCGTATGTCTATATGTATGTGTGTGTGTGTGTGTATATGTGTGTGTGTGTGTGTATATACGTGTGTGTGTGTATATACGTGTGTGTGTGTGTGTATACTCATTCATAAATATATATGTGTCCATATTTTCCTGTGAGGTCATCTGTAAAACTTCAACTTTCTGAAGTTTAACAGACCTGTTTTTACCTGATACACATACACACATATAGAGCTGTGATCATTCTTTGTTGTGGCTGAGGAGCTGACAACCTCTTTAGAGTTGGTACTATGGTAAAATGCAGCCTGTATATCTAATAAAGTGGTTGAATACAAATCGAATACAAATAGACAGGTGGATAAATAGCTTGATAGATAGATAAATAAATAGATAGATAAATAGATGGACAGATAGATAAATAAATAGATAGATAGATAGATAGATAGATAGATAGATAGATAGATAGATAGATAGATAGATAGATAGATAGATAGATAGATAGATGGACAGATAGATAAATACACACACAGACACACACTCATAAATGAATGCATGTCCGTATTTCTGTCTCCATGTTATTTTTTTTTTATCATACTGATACCACTTGGAAAATGGTGCTTTATGTGTATATCCTTAAAATTAGCAGTTTGATAAAAGAAATCAATAAGCACGGGACTTAGAAAATAAGTACTGGGGTCAATATAATCAATCAAAGCCCTTTGGGATACTGCTCCAGCATGACTGCAGTCTAATGACAAACAATTAAAAGAACACATACATGCACAAACTAGCGTAAGAACCTGTCAAAAATAACAGGGATAATTTTCTTCTTTCAGAAATTCTTCATATTTTTGCTGTATGCTTTGCTTAGTCTTGTGTTACATTTTGTCATTCTTCAATTCTTGTCCCTTTTTTTTTTTTTTTTTTACCTCAACTCATACCCTTTCATTATTGTCACTGATTCTCACAAGTATTATTAATAGTTCTCCTCCTGCAAAGCAAGCAGACTGGCAGAATCGTTACCATGCCAGACTAAAAAGCACAGTGGCATTTTGTCTGTCTTTATGTTCTGAGCTCAAAACTTCCACTGAGGTCGACTTTGCCTTTCATCATTTAGGGGTCGATAAAACAAGTACCAGTCAAGTACTGGAGTTGAATGTAATCAACTTCCCTCTCTCCTCAAAGACTGCTGGCCGTGTGTCAAAATCTGAAACCATTATCCATTGTCTTCTTTTCTGACTATGAATGTTTCCTTCACTTTCTGTCTCAATCAAACTCTAACCCCAACGATTGTCTTAATTTTCTGTTCTCCCACAACTTAAATATCATACAGCAATTTTTCTTTCTCTCTATCTTCTTTGATCCTTTTCTCCGTCTCCCCGCCCCCTCTCTCTCTTTATCTTACTCATTATTCCTCTGCTATTTTACCACATTAACTCTCTAATTCCCACCTATGATGCCTATATTGTTATGCATTTCACTTCCCTCTTTCTCACTCATTCATTTTCCCATTCTTTTCTATATTTCACTTTCTGCATGAATGATAATCAGTCACAATCTGCTGACTATTGGGTGTTTCTCACTCTCCTTCCCACTCATTCTGTTACATTTCCACCAACATTTTTATCTTATCTTTATAATACTTTCTTTCATTTTCTTTTATCTCTCTCAGTGCAACTATATTTATATATCAAGATATATACATACATAATACATACATATTTACATACATATATGCATACATCCACACATATATGCATGCACAAACATGCACACACAAATACATATTTTCATTCATATAGTTGTATCATTTTTTCCTATGATAGTATGGGTTAGATGAATAGATTACTGAGGCATTGTTTTACAGCTGGATGCCTTTCCTATTGTTTTTCAAAGATCTGTTATTCCACTTGTCTTCGAAGGCACAAAGCCAGCAGATTACTTTTTGATAGCTGAAATGATGACAATATCACTGTGTATAGCTCAGCAATTTTTGTAGAAGTATAAATGTTAACAAACACACGAACATATGCATGCACACATATAGATATACATATATGAGTGTTTATCTATCCATCTATCCATCACACACACACACACACACACACACATATTTGATGGGTTTCTATCAGTTTCTATCTACCAAATTCATTTACAAGACTTTTGCCTGCCCAAGGGATATAGCAGAAGACACTTACTTAAGGTGTCACACTGTGAAACTGAACCCCAAAACCACATAGATTTGAAGGAAACTGCTTAATTACACAGTATGCCTCCCCAATCTCTCTCTCTCTCACACACACACATGTATATATATATATATATATATATATGGCTATATATGTGCAGGTGTGGTTGTGTGGTGACAAGTTTGCTTCTTAATCACATAGTTCTGGGCTCAGTCCCACTGCATGGCACCTAGGGCAAGTAACTTATACAGGGTGTCCACAAAGTCTGGGTACATAGAGTAAATAAAATCATAACATAAACAATTAAATATAAAAAATAATAATTTCTTAAAGTATGTGTTAATCCCCATGTACCCAGACTTTGTGGACACCCTGTGTATATATATATGCTGGGATTCTTTCAGTTTCTGTCTACCAAATCCACTTACAAGGCTTTGGTCAGCCCAAGACTACAATAGAAGACCAGTGTTAGTGTGTTTATATTTCTGCAATTTAGTAGTTTGGCTAAAGAGACCAATAGAATAAGCACCTGTGGGGTTGATTTGTTGGACTAAAGAAGTCCTCAGGGCAGGGCCCCAGCATGGCTGCAATCTAATGATTGAAACAAGTGAAAGCTGAAAGCTATATATACATATATATGTACACACACACACCTAAATATGTATGTGTGTGTGTCTATGAATGTCTATATTTCTGTTAGATACACCAAACACTTCTACATTAACCAGTTTCTATAAAAAGTGATTTCATTAATTGAAAACATGTTGCTGTGAGTTAACTTCATGATGTAAGGAATATCCAACAGAGAGAATATCAGAAACATTTCATCAGGAGTTATAATTTGAGAATTTTATTTGCTAAGGTAACCAATTTGTATCAGTTTGTTGGCTCAGATGCCTTCACACTTTTAAAACAACATTAATACTTTCTAGCGTGTCAGTCAGGGTAGATCAGCTTCTGCACATGTATGCATAGGCCTGGACAAAGAACCCAGAAAAGCTAAGCAGTTATCCACAAGGCTTTCTTCCCAACCATCTAAAAGTTCTGCTAATCTGCTTTATTCTGGATTTGAACCATTTTTTTTTGTTATAGATGCTGAAAGAACAAATGACAAAGTTGACCTTGGTGGAATGTGAAATCAAAGCACAGAGAGTTAGAAAAAATATCACAATATATACTATCAAGCACATTAACAACTATACCAAATTTTCTTTTGCACACACACACACACACACACACACACATACTTTCATTCATTCAAAATTGTAGATATGTGGTAATTTAATCAAAGTTTTTGAGCTAAAAGACCCTTTTGTAGTTGATGTCTTGAATGATGGATGAATATTCTGGTAATACTGTACAAAATGGCAGCAAACTATTTTGCTGAATATTTAGCAGAGTCAAGTTATTTTTCATAAAATCCCGAAGTGAACTGGCAAAATGATCTACAGTCCATTCCAATTCTCCAGAAACCAATATGTAAAATCTTCTGTTAAAACTGTCATGGATTCCAACCAAGCAAATATTTTTTTTCGTCACAGCAAAGTGGATAATTTTATAAGAACTGATTACCCCCACCCCCAACCCACTTCCCCCTGCTGAATTCCATGTCTGCTAATATTCTAGAGAGACAGCTCTGAACTGGAAGGGAAGGTGACAAATATACAGATTCAGTTTAAGACTATTTATGGTCTTTTCTGACAGAAAATTCACATAAAATGCTTGGCTTATCTTTTATTTGAAATAAAAAAAAAAGAGAGAAAAAGAAAAAAACAGAAAGAAAGATAAAAAAAAAATATACAAAATTTTGTTTTTAAAGGTTTTTAAAACAAATTTAACAATGCTGCCATGGCAACTGTTTATAATCAAAAGAGAGAATAGTTTGTTAACCTAAATAATGACAAGTCTAGTTGTGAAGGCTAGGTTGATAGCCAGAGAAAAGAACCCTAGAGCTAGCAGGCCAACAGGGTTGTCTGAAACATGCAGAAGCCTTTTTCTTATTCTCCTTATTTCCCTCTTACTTTTCTCCCCCTCCCCTCCACCACCCATCTTCCTCCTCATTTCATTTGTTCGAATATATTACCATTTTAGCAGACATACTTTGCATGATTCAATTCATAATGTAAGACTTTTAGAAAAAAAATTTTCTTCATTTATTTGAAATTCTGCATACATTTGACAATATCTTTTACCCTCATTTTGACAAGCATGAATTTTGGACTTGGCAATAATATTAAATGCAGCAATGCTCTCCTCAAGATTGTTTACACATACAAATATATCATGCACACACACACACACACGTTTAGCAGCAATAAAAGAATGATAAATATGAAATTCATCAAACTGCTGTACTAAAACAATTCCGAGTTGTATATTTTTAATTGTTAGCCTATTTCAATGTTAATCACCTTCAAAATGTTTAAAAATTAACAATTGTAAGTGTAGAGATATTAAACATATGAAGAAATTCTAGAATAATTTCATATTTCCTTAAAATTAGTGAGAAAGAGCTTTTAAAAAATAAAATTAGATATATAATTTCAAAATACAAACAGTTAAAAGCATTTTTTGTATTATTAAGAAATTGTTAGATAAAATAATTATTGAAATATGTTGGTAAATAATAGCTAATATACTTTTCTTTCTATTTCTGTTCATTTGGAAAGGAAAAAAAAAAAAAATGAATAATTCAAGAGAAATGATAGCCCAATATATTTTAAAATTCACCAGCATTCCTTACTGATTTATATCACAGCATATATATATATATATATATATATATATATATATATATA
>NC_068983.1:81262816-81272626 GCF_001194135.2 Octopus bimaculoides
TGTGTGTGTGTGTGTGTGTGTGTGTGTGTGTGTGTGTGTGTGTGTGTGTGTGTGTGTGTGTGTGTTTGTGTGTGTGTGTATATACTGATCAATGAAACTGATGTGAAAGGAAAAAAATATAAAAGGAGTGTTTTCTTCCTTGTTTGTTTTCAAGAATATATAAGATAGTGCTAGCTTAACATATAGCTGTGTGCGAATTAAGAAGACGGCAAGGCTACAGCTATGTCACAACAGCTGGACAATACTAGAGGGTACAGGAGGCTAGTGCTAAAATCAATAGCTGGTCTCATGTGGGCTCGCAATATCTAGTGCATTCATTAAACAAATAAATGAATGAAGTAAAAAAAAAATTCACTTTTTTTTTTTTTACTTTTTACTTTTCTGATGTTGAAAGTGGGGCAGTAAAGGAAGATGCTGTGCTGAGTTGATAAATCAGAGATTTTCATTTCATAAACTACTGGATTTCAATCTCCTCTGTCCACCACACATGTATACACTTATGAGTATGTATACGTATGTGTGGTGCGTGTGTGTGTGTGTGTACATAATAAATTTATATATATATATGCTGTATATGCACAAGAGGTACTGTAGGGTTTTCATGGTGGTAGTACACACACACACATACACACAGATGTATGTATATATATACATATATGCATTTATATATACACACACATATATACACATACCTATATATATATATATATATATATATATATATATATATATATATATATATATATATATATATACATACATATTTATATATATATATACACATATATATGTACATTTACACACATACACACACATATACACATTTATATATATACACATGCATATATATATATACATACACACATATATATGTACATTTACACACACATACATATATACACATGTATGTATGTATGCATATTCCATTGAAACTAAATGCATGAAACAAATATTGAGCTGGGATGGGAATATAGGAAATGTTGAGACTGGAGTGGAACTTAGAATAAAATCAATAGTTTCTTGCAAAAAGATAGAGAGGTAGATAAAGGATGAGGTGAATAGACAGAGAATGAGTGAATTGTGTTGTAAATTGATTGGGAGTAGTTAGACAGAGGGTGAGGTAGATAGATAGTCAGTTAGATAGATGAGTTTAGACTGGGTGGTGGTACATAAATGATAGCACTGATCAAAAGTGGTGGAAATGGAGGAGAAGATAAATGTAGAAGTATATAGAAAGAAGAATAATCAAATATAATCATTTGAATTCAAAGAGGCTAGAGGTGGTTTGCACCAGAGAGAGTCAATTTACTAAAGAGGCAAAAATTGAGGGTGTTAGTATGGTGTGAAGAAGAGAAAGGTCTAATGTTTGGGCAGAGCCCTTCATAAGTGAATGAGAGAAGAGGTAAATAAATTGAGTGTGTATACAGATTAAAGAGTAGATGGAGAAGAGATAATTGGTAGAATAGATGAATATAGGATTGAAAATAGGGATGGATAGAGGAGTAGGTTCTAGAAGGAGGATATGTTGGTGAGATAAAGACAGAATCACGATGTGATGGATGGATGGATAGATGCAAAAAGAAGGATAGATGATGAGTTTGATTCATACAGGAGTAAACTGACAAAAGTAAGAAGTGAGAGATTAGCAGATTAAAAAAAAATTGAGAAATGATGGTAGATAGAGGATTAACATCATATTTGTTTATATATAGATATATATATATATACACACTCACATGTATATATATGTATGAATGTATATATATGTTTATGTATATGCATGTATGTATATATATATATATATACATATATATATATATATATAAATAGACATATATGTATACATGTATATATATATATATATATATATAGTTCATTTTTCTAACGTCCTGATATGCATCTATACACACACACACACACACACACACACACATATATATATATATATATACATATGTATATACATATGTATACACACACATATACACATACTCATATCTATATATATGTATGTATGTATATATAGACATGTATGTACACATATATATTTATCCATATGTATACACATATCTATATATGTATGTATGTATATATATATATATATATATGTATATGTATGCATACTCTTTATTCTTTTACTTCAGTCATCTGACTGTGGCCATGCTGGAGCACTGCCTTGAAGGGCTTTAGTCAAAAACATTGACCCCAGGACTTCTTCTTTGTAAGCCTGGTATCATTCTATCGGCTTCTTTTGCCAAACTGCTAAGTTACAGGGATGTAAACACACCAACATCGGTTGTCAAGCAATGGTGTGGGGACAAACACAAAGACACACACACACACAAATACATACATAAATATATACACACATGTATATAATATGACAGGCTTCTTTCTGTTTCTGTCTACCAAATCCACCCACAAGGCTTTCATTGGCTTAAGGCTATCGTAGAAGTCACTTGCACAAGGTGGCATGCAGTGGCACTGAACCTGGAACCATGTGGTTGGGAAGCAAGATTCTTACCACACAGTCTAGCCTATATATATTTGTATATGTATACATACATATGTATACCTATACATATGTATAGTGAGTACATATCAACCTTCTACTGAATCGGGACCAACACCACTACATGTATGTAAATATATACATCTGGCTATAGAAACCATGTGAAAATAGTCATTAATGTATAATCAACAGACCTTCTCAAAACATGCTGTCCATGCCAGCATGGAAGTTGGATGTTAAATGACAATCATGCTGATAATGTGTACATACATAAATATATATATATATATATATAAGCAGAATTTTAAAAGAGCTACTGATAGTATATACTAATAATAATAGAACAATAGAAGATCTATCTATCTGTCTGCCTGTCTTTCTGTCTATCTATCTATCTATCTATCTATCTATGTGAGTGTGTGTGTGTGTGTGTGTGTGTGTGTCTGTGTATGTATATATCTATGTATATATATATGCGTGTTCATATATATATATATATATATATATATATATATATATATATATATATATATATATATTATTCTTATATAACGAAGTTGTTGACAGTGACTTCGAAGTTTCGGATGGCTAAGACATTGTTGAACTGCCATCAAATGAAGGTAAAATTATTTTTCTTATAACTGAATATAAAAGCAAACATTAACATGTGTGTGTGTGTGTGTGTATGTGTGCATGTGTATTTTTATGTGGTGTTAGGAAAGGTATCCAGCTGTAAAAACTGTGACAAAACAAACACAGAAGTCTGATGCAGGCTCCCGCCTAGCCAGCTCCTGTCAAACCATCCAACCCATGCCAGCATGGAAGGTGGACGTTAAATGATGATGATAATGATACATGTATGTACACACAGACACAGATATCAAATTGCCAAAAGCAAAATTGAATACAAAGAAAGACAACAATAGTCCAAAGAGCATTTGCATTTAATATTATTAGGTATGCGCATGCATGTATGTATGTATGTATGTATGCATAAAGTTATCACAAAAGGCTTGGCTAGAGGCTCAGCCTTTCAGGTTGTTTTATAGGGTTTTGAAAAAAACCAAAGGACCACTGCAATAAGTGTGTGAATGTGCGAGGGGAATATATTTAATAAAATCATAATTAACTGATACCCTTGTATTTTTTTTTACCTTAAGCTAAGAAATTTTCAGCACCCCATCAAATAAATAGTAACTCTAATACATGGAATTTGATGCAGGCTCTCTGCTCAACTTTATATATATATATATATTGTTTCTAGAAAAAGGTATGGAGAAGAAGGACACTCTAAGAAGTAGAGCAGTCTATATTTTTTCCTGGCGAAGGCCAGTTTATGGGGTTACCCAGGGTTTCTCGTCCATAAGAGGTTTAACTTTATGGTATATCATCAGACTCCAAGATCTTGTTGGCCTACGGCCTCTTTAAAATATGGAGGGAAAATGTCTGGATTATCTCCCTTTGCCAATGGCTATCAACGTTCAGCTGTGAGGGTAAACGATAGGGGATTATCTCACTCTCCCATTAGCTATCTATTTCCTGTGCTTGTGCTTGTCTCCCTGCCCTACCAACACCATTCGGCAATTGGTGTTAGTGTAATTATGTCCGCATAACTTAGCAGTTCAGCAAAAGAGACCGATAGAATAAGTGTCACATAAAAAAAATTCTTTAAGGTGGTGTCTCAGCATCACTGCAGTGTAATGGTGGGAACAAGTAAAATAGAAAAGATACATGTGGTCTGATCAGTAAGTATCCGGACTGTTGCCATAGTAGCAAAGCTAAAGCCCACTGAGTGAAGCTGAAAATTTCTTAGTCGCTGATGTGCATGCACACAAAATTTTAACGTTCTATCTCACTTCTGCTGTTTACAGCAGTGCTTGGAAGGAAGGTGTGTAGCGTGTAATTGCTGCATTGAGCATGACAGAGAAATTGAGTAGAGAATCTGCATCAAATTTTGCCAAAAGCTTCGCAATACCTGTTCAGAGGCCAATGCAAAGTTTTCAAAAAGTTTTCATTGTTCTCAACACAATCAAAGAGATCTTGTGCAACTGAAACAGTGTCTTTTTGGTCAGCTGAAAGCAGTTTCAGCACAAACTTGGCAGACATGTGTCTCATACCCAAATTTTCAGAGATAATGGACTGAACTCTAACTAATCTGCACTTCCTCTGATAACTCACGGATGGTGATTTGATGATTTCCCATCACAGCTGCACATACATCTGCAATGTTTTCTCAGTTCTGCTGGTTGTGGGTCTCTCAAATCATTTGTCACTATCAACAGTTTTTTGGCCACCTTGGAAACGTCTGAACCACTCGTACACTTGTGAGCATCTTGTACACTTCTCTCCATGAAACTTACTCTGTCATGGTCAATGCAATGATCACACGGTACACGTGTTCCTTCCAAGCACTTTTAAAAAGCAGAAGTGAGCTAGAATGTTAAAACTTAGTGAGCATGCACAGCAAAATCCAGGATCAATCTGTGCCAAGCAGCTTCACTCTGTGTGCATTAGTTTCATTACTATGGCAACAGTCCGGATACTTATTGATCAGACCTCATATATATATTTGTTGCAGCTGGCATCTCACATCCAGTTATTTGAATTTCATGTTCCTGCTTTTCAGACAGGGTATGAAGTGTGTGGTATTGGCAATCTGTTGTTCAAAATATATAGACAAGTGTGTGAGGAGCCGATTAATGATGGAAAGGGAAAGAAAAGAAATGTTAGAGAAAAGGAAGAGAAAATCCTACACTTTTTAGCGGTTGTTGGCGGAATGAGTGGAGGAGGAGTTACAAACGTTTATGTTTGTTGACCTTTGGAATCAAACTTGAGGTTAATGATAAGGTTGTAAATTGCTCAGTCAGGTGTTCAAATTCACTCCAGTCATACGTATTCCAGCAAACTTTTGAAATGGTGAGTATTATATGTGGTCCGCTTTCACACCAATATATTCTTATTTATGTAAGACACATCAGAGACTGAGAGAGGAGGAAAGGGAGAAAGAGAGAGAGAGAGAGAGTGTGTGTGCGTGTGTGTTTTAGCTGACGAGGAAAAGGGTTGATGTGATATTCCTCATGTAATTCCAAAAGGGAAAATCTGCAGTGGGTTACTTTCCAGGTATTTGGTTTTACTAGTTTATCAGAATCAGTTTTCCTGTAACTTCAGTGAATTAGTGGTTAATTGTTGTTGGGTTTCATCCTTCGTTATAATGTAGACTACTGTTTGAACAATTGATAGACATGAGGTGACTAGTTGGACAAGGCCAGTATGCAGCACCTCCAGCATTACCCCTTGCAATATATCTAACCACCATCAAAACCTTAAATACATTTGTTTCTGACTAGTTTATTTGCTTGTTCGATTGGTTGAGTTTCCCTTCTGATATTTCACAAATAATTGAAGCTTGTAAGTTTTTCTGATTAAGGATTATTAGGCAAAATAAAAAGAAAAAAAGAAAGAAATTTTTATTTTTGGAAATTTTAGTTTTGTTTTAGGTATTTAGAGATATATTTTAGGCAAGTCTCAAGCTATATAAAATATGAAATCAGTTAAATAAAAAAAAATGAGATAAACTTGTCAGATAAGGACAAAACAATATGAAATGAAATACAATGTAATCTGCAAAAACCAAAAAAAAACAAAAAAAACCCAAAAAAATCTAAACCAAAAACAGAACATTTCAAGTTTTAACTTATATTTTGATATTTTGAGGTCATGACCCCTTCCTTAGGACATATGGAGAAATGAGTAATGAAATAAACTATTGCTTGAACTACCTTATTTCGACGACAGAAGAACTGCTACCATACATTATGCAATCCACAGGGAGGAACTTAATATCGGTCTATCCCTGAGGAAATTTGATATGGTTATGTAATATTGGAATGGTGTACATTGAACACAAAACTATATACTGGCTCTTTAATAATGTGGGTGTTTCATTGTTTCTTTGGGAAATGTACTTAATTGTATGCATCTCACTTCATTAAGCTTGAAAATATATACCAGGAAAACTCAAAAGTGGTGAAGTATTATTCTAGCACAATGCTCCACAATTGGTATACCATGGCACACTGCTGTGCCATGAGATGACGCTCAGTGTAACCTGAATATAATTTTTTTCCTATACTTTTAGTTATGTTTTTAGTTCAGGTGTGCTGCAAGTGAGAAAAGGTTGCAGAGCACTGTTCTAGCTAATGAAAGATGTTTTTTTTACCTCATTTGCTTACCTATGTAGAATCCAGAACCGAGCACTGACCATTTGAAATCCAAGATTTAGTGGAATAATATAATGTAGCTTATACATTTGATAGCATGAATAAAAGTAATTGGGTATCATGTATTAAAATTTTCCAAGATATTAGAGAATACTCTTGTAGATTGTTATAGTAAAAGAATCAATGTTTTGATTATAAGAGCAGGCATGATTTTGAAAAACATATTCTAATTCACTACTTAGCTGTGTGTGTGTGTGTGTGTGCATGCGTGCGTGAGTGTGTGTATTCACACACCGTATGGGTGAGTTTTTCCAGCAAATCTCTGCACACAAAATATGCTAACACCTCATATTCTTTTCTTTCTTGACTGCTAATAAAGATGTTAATATGTATATTGACCCCTTTATCCATTTATTTTGCCCTATATTATCAATAGGCTTTTTAGGAATAATTGTTCCAATCCCACCTGTGAAATCTAATTTATGCTTGAACCGTGTCAGCAAAGCCAAATGAGTTTGACTTTCATGTATTCTATTAGCTGTGATGCATTACACCAATGTAAGTTGAAGTTGTACAGTGTAATGATTAAATTACTATACAGGCAAAGTGTAAGCCAAACAGACAGTGTTGCAAAACAAGGATCACTATCACCAGTGCTTCCATCATCTGTTGATCATTGGTCTATTCAACCATTGCTGACTTGAAGCTAACAACAGTGGATTCTATTACAAGGTCATACACATAGAGCAAATAAACAACAATATGGAACAAGGTCCTACATTTTGTCTGTATAAAAACTAGCACATCTAGTTTTGTAGACTGCCAGCTGAGCAACTTTAAAGATAGTTTTGATTTGACACAAACCAGAATTACTTCAACAGGGATAGGTACATGGAATTAGAGTGATTTAGCTAATGTCATCCACCGACAAAAAGAATTTGTTCAGTTAGATCATATATTTATGCTTTAAGTATAAGTAGAAATAATTAATGTATGTTTTATTTTACAAGCACATAAAACATTTGTGACTATGAAATATAATTAGAAGACAGATATTTTTGTATTGTAACTTTGTAAAGATTTTGATGTAAGGCTATGCAAAAACTGGTACTGGAGAAAAGGAATCAAAAAAATGTAGCTGAATTTTCAATTAATGTATGATGCAAGGCACAGACATGACTGTATAGTTCACTTCCCAACCACATGCTTTCAGGTTCAATCCCACTGAATGGTACTTTGGGCAAATGTCTTCTACTGTAAACCTGAACGAGTAAAACTTGTGAATGGATTTGGTAATTAGGAACTGAAAGAAACCTGCCATGTGTATGTGTGTGTACGTGCGTGCGTGCGTGCGTGTGCATGTGTATGTGTGCACACACACATATGTACATATGTATATATGTAATTATTCTTTCTTTGTCCTGATATCATTCAACAGTTACAAATGAATATACTCATCATACAAACTGCAGTCCCTATTTCAAGTCTTCCATGAAAACATGTCTAGCCATGGGAGAATATTACCTTGTTTGGAAATGGGTGAGAGTTGCAACAGGGAGGGCATCCAGCCATAGAAAATCTACTTCAATGAATTGCATTGGATCAATGCAAATATGACAAAGTGGATATTAAACTGATGATGATGATGATGACAGACTGTTTCACTGTTTAACACACAAGTTGAATAAATTAATCTAGGTAGGGTAAATTTTAATTAATGACTTGAGAAACAGAATCACATTGAATAAGCCACCCACCCATCCCTTTTTATTTTTTTAACAGAGTAAAGATTTGAGAATATATGTAGCATAAACATATTAGAATTAAGAAAGTGGCTTGTGCAGGGCTAACTTAGAAGCATGTAAATTGAAGATCTGAGAGGCTGAAAATTTTGTCGTTCAGCCTATCTCATTTTGAACAGTATGGTAATATGATGTAAGAAAAGAACCGAGATACAATGGTTCAGATGCATTTATAATAAAATTATGTGTATAAAAACAGGATTTTATAGAGAAGAGTTACACTTATTGAAAATATATATTTGTGTTTTTTTCTTCTTATTTATCATAGTATTAGAAATCGTAGAAATACAGTTAAAACAAACTGGAGTCTTGAACAGCATTATCAGAAAGCTAGAATAATATTATTTTGCTATTAAAAGACAAAACTATCAGCGTTCCTAGCTATTGTGATATCAGTGGCTGTAAGACTGATAAAAGCTGGACTTTAATCAAAATAAAAACTATATACTATATAACATAACAGAACATGCCTTCTCAATCCTTGCCACACTTTATTTGATTAGGCCTTATTTTGCTTGTTCGAATAAGGTAGATAATACCAATATCTCAGATTAACTTGACATTGAGTCAATGGCAATATCTTCTTTTCTCAGTCTATTTAAAAAGAATTTAATTGTGCTTTGCTGATTATTTTCCTTCATACACAGCAGCATTTATAGAGACAAGAGGATCTAAAATTGGTGACTGGCCGATACAATTTGAAGCTGCAATCGTCAATTTTGTGAATTGAAAACAAAAATAGCAAAAACTAAATAGGAAACAAAAATAATTAAAGGAAAGCAAATAAGAAATAAAATGTATAACCTATCAAAGAAAAAGAAAAAAAAATTTAAACCAGTAAAATAATTGGAGGAGAAAAAACTAACAAGGAATGACACCAAGTCTGCTAGACATGCTCTGACAAGATACTTTAGTTCTTACACAGCAGATGCTTAACATTCAATCTTACAAACCAATGGAGCTGAGCAAACAAGAAAAATATATCAATAAACCAAACAAAAAAAACCTATCATCTGGAATATAATACATGTATGTATGTGTGTGTATATGTGTATGTGTGTGTGTGTATATATATACATACATATATGCTCATACATACATACACATGCATGTATGTGAATACATGTAATTATATTATTACATACATGTACATACATGCTTAGCCAACCCCAGATTCATTGTGTGGAATGTTCATGTATAAGACTGCATTCAGAATCATTCTAGAATGTTTTGTAGAGAAATAGTAGAGGCACTGAAAACATAATATACAATATAT
>NC_068983.1:81272695-81276912 GCF_001194135.2 Octopus bimaculoides
GTGTGTGTGTAATATGTATATATACACACACACACATATATATATGTATACACATACATATATGTATATATATATCTCTATATGTGTATATATATATATATCTCTATATGTGTATGTATATATATGTATGTATGTGTGTGTATATGTGTATGTGTGTGTGTGTATATATATACATACATATATGCTCATACATACATACACATGCATGTATGTGAATACATGTAATTATATTATTACATACATGTACATACATGCTTAGCCAACCCCAGATTCATTGTGTGGAATGTTCATGTATAAGACTGCATTCAGAATCATTCTAGAATGTTTTGTAGAGAAATAGTAGAGGCACTGAAAACATAATATACAATATATTCAAAAATGTACAAATACAAAATAAAAATTGTATATATTCTTGGCTATCCAAGAAGATATGAGGGAATTCTTAATAAAATAGAAGACAATTAAAACTAGCAGCAAAATGGATGGTTATTTCATGAGAGAAAAGGAAGAAAACATCTGATGGAATATCTTTATGAATAAAGAGGTTTTCTTTCAAGTGTGAATTTTTGTAAACTTCATAGATATGGGTAGTGAAAAAAAGAAGAGACAAGTGAGGAAAAAAAGAGTTTTGCAAGGTGTAAAACAAGTACTGTACATCAAGTTTGGTAGATTAGAGAAGGGAAGAAAAAATTTATCATCAAAATCAAGCATATGATATTACTAAAAAAATGAAAACAAAAATCTCTTGATTTATCCCTGAATAGTTCTGCCATGTAACTTGTCCTTTTGGATTAAAATTTTTGATATCAATCTCTCTCTAGTGCAAGGTTTAGGTGTATGCATAAGTGAAAATATATCAGTGCATATACTCACATGAATACATGTATGTATGTATGTATGTATGTATGTATGTATGTATGTATATGGATGGTCACATACACATATACACATGCCATTTTATGCAACAGGGTCTTAACTCCTCGGTGGAGTTGTAGGGACACCATTGCAATAGGATTTAGGATTTTAGACCAGGCAGAGCCCATCCGTTTTCAGGTCTGATCAAGATTGATCTCTAGAAGGAGAGAAATAGATTGACAGAAAGAGAGAGTTATCAAAAGAGAAGAATCAACCCAGTACAGGATTGGTACTTTATTTATCAACACTTGAAAGAATGGAAGGCAAAATTGATCTTTGCAGGATTTGAACTCAGAGCGCTGGGAAAATCAATCTGTCTGTAAGGTAATCTATCTAATGCTCTAATGACTGTCAATGGGTTGTCTTACAGACACATGAATACAAATGACCATTCATGCATATATATATATATATATATATATATGGGATAAATTATCCTTCTTTATACAAGTGGGTGTACATGTGCTCTTGTGAGTATGCACATGGTATGTGATACAGAATATGCTAATGATAAGAATCTGGCGCCTTGAACACTATTTAGGACTAATATATTCAATGATGAATTTCAATTTGAGCTGGAGATCAAAACCAAACTAATTTAGACTAAACAGGTTGGCTAACTTGCAGAGTGGCCTAATTAACAATTGGGTAATGGACCTAGATATGGTACAGTAGCAGCAAAAAGCTTAACCATTTTGATACCAACCTGCTTTAGACTGCTTCTTGAACTATAATACAAAACCATCTGTTTCTATTAGAACCTTCCTGCAAAATTTCATTAAGTTCTGTCTTAAGCACCATTATATTAATAAATAAATTTGTCATTTTACGAAAATCTCTCAAAATTCTTGATACTTTTCAAAATGAGCTGAAACATATATGCATTGTATTTTGTTAGCAATATAGTGCTGAAAGGACTAACAAAATTCTTACCCTATTGTCTAAAGGAATTTCTATCCTGGACAAAAGAAAAAGCTTAATTATGTGTATGATGTATGGAGGTGGGGGTGTATGTGTGTACATATAAAAATTACAAAATAGCCAAAAAACTCATTTGTGAATGAACAGGACTGACATTCTTTCTGAAGATGTATCTCTTAATATACACTTAAACTTCTAGACTGGCATGTTATCTATATTAAATATATTGTTGTTTATCTTTATTCATTTTTTAAGTATTTGAATCAGATACATATGAAACACTTAAATTTTCAATTATATTTTATTTTTAGAGCTTCCAGTTTTCTCACATAGTACTAATTACTAACAATAGAATTATATGAGATCACAAAAGCCTCATTCTCACTGTGTATTCTAAAAGATGGATAAAATGACTTTGTTTTGTTAGTCAGCAACTTTTGAAGTGTGAAATACATATGCAATTGGAATATGACTCTTTGAGATTATACTATTATAATTTTAAAACATCAGAAATTTCTATAAGCTGCCATATCATGAAAAAGAATCAACACTCTCATGTTAAAGAATCTGCAGAGGCCTTTGGTAAACTTATTAACCAATTTGAAAGATATCATAAACATATGAAGCTAGATGAGAAGGAAAGAAATGAATTTACTTCTGTTAACCCCTTACCCGGCAAAGATGAGTTAACTTGTCTTCATCCAATTTGTCGTTTTCAGAGTGTGACGAGTAAACTCGTCCAAAACATATAATTTCAGAAACAGCCACAGATGAGTTTATATGTCAATTGCCAGCATTTCCTGGTTTTTACGTTTTTTTTTTTTTTTTCACAAATTACGCCCAGATGTCAAGCTCAGCAGATGACAATCAGTATGAATCTTCTATTAGAAGCTTGGATAAAAAAAAATTTGGCTGAAAATGAAACGTTTTCTCCCAAAAAAAGTCACTGGGGAAGGGGTTAATGTTTGGAAGATACAGTAGTCATTTACTATGATGAAAAAACAGCCTAAAATTACAAAAGGGTTGGTTGAAAATGCATTACATACTACGTGTATGTAAATAAAGAGAAATTAACAGGTTTTTTTTTTTGTAAGCATCAAAATGTGTATTGTACGATGCAATAAGATGATAATCTTTTTTTTAATGCAGAAATGGTGCCAGATCAGTGGAAATATTGGGTAAATTACCCTTACAAAATGGAAAAATTTGTCAACAAATAGCCATTGGATTTGAACCCACATCGCTCAAAGACTCCAGAGTCCAATGGCGTTTTTGCATTCAAATCAAAATGATTATCTAATTGTATTGTGCATTACAAACTAATCAAGTATAAACAATTTAATTGCATCTAAATTTACAAACAGTAAATTAAGTTCAATCTGAAGAGACAGAAATTGCGATGAGGTATTATCATAATTTCTGTCACATTTCCACCTTTGACTGCTGGCTGCATGAGTTGATCCCAAATTTCATACATTTGATAAACCTTCTAAACATTAAATGTTCCTAGGGTCATCATAACTACAATTGGTCAACTTATGCAATCAACAAAACCTTCACTACAACTGTTACTTGATATTGTAGGACTGAAACTTATTTATTTATTTGTTAGAACAACTATCAAATAAATAAAATGGCAACAAAGAACATGATAAAACAATGTTATGAACTTCTACTTGTTTTAATGAATAGAAGATCGTTGCCTTCTACAGTTTCAAAGATGCAATAACCTAAAAGGGAAGTGCTTAGCTGTAAACATTGTTCAACATTAAAAAAAGACTAGATTTATAATAATGATGATAATGATAATAATATAACATTTGAAGAAATGACCTTTTAGTTGAAAAGATACTAGCAATTTGAATATTATCATACCATTGTAACCTAATTCATTTTGCAAGAAGGAGGTATAATATAGCTTCAACAGGCTACTTATGTTGAGCTCCTTTATCTGAGACACTAGATAATTTGAGACTGAAGAAAACTGCAAAACTTTGGATCTACTGTTCCCTCCCTCAAGCAAATACTATAAATCATTCAAAAATGAAGATTGCATAACTTTGGAAACAGATGATGAGGACATATCGATTCATCACTCTAATACATTTGTATGCATACATACATACATATATATACGTACTTGGAACCCTGGGGTGGATCAACAATTTGTATTGGATTGTCTATGTGTATCTATATATGGATAGGTGTGTAGGTGTATATATGCATGCTTACAGTATGTAACCGGCAAAATAGCAATTTTAAGTTGCGCATGAGTATTATAAGCCGAGCACCCAGCATTTCCTGACATTCTATATGTCAAGATACCAAGATTCTAATGAATCCTGCAACCAAACTATATATATATATATATATATATATAT
>NC_068983.1:81279836-81302313 GCF_001194135.2 Octopus bimaculoides
AAAGTCTTGGAGAATAAATCCTTCAAAGAGGAATGGCTACTTGAAATTTCTGTTTCTTTGCCATTTTTGTTTTCTCTTTTTGTCTTTAAATTTTATCTTATATTTGTTATTTCTTTTCTTTGTTTTTTTTTTTGTTTGTTTTATTTTCTCCTCCCTTTATAATATATGTTTCCTTCATAAAATCAAAGTTGCCAACTAACTCCGATAAATCAATTTCATTATTTGAACAGTCGTTCAGCAAATATAATATTTTTCTTATTCTTGTTCGAATGTTTATTTTATTATATCTTTTTCTTTTTTTTTTTGCTGTTGTTTTAGTTGCTTTAGTATTCCTTTTTATTTTCAATTTGTTAATAAATTTAATATACAATGTCCCCTCAGAAGATATAAAGTAGACTTCATATTAATCTTTTTTAAAAGTATATTAAAATCACACATTATATATATATATATATATATATATATATATATATATATATATATATATATATATATATATATATATATATTTAATACATACGTACACACATGTACATATGTGTAGAATATATATATATAGATATGTATATATATTACACATACTAAGATAGCTACATATCCTGTATGTATACATAAATGCTTATACATATATATCTACATACACACACACACATATATATATGTATGTATATATATATATATATATACACACACACACACACATATCTATATCTTTATATGTATACACCAACATGAACAAAGATGATGTAGTTTAAATTTCACTTAATTCCATCAATTTCTCTCTCTATTTTGCTCAGTTAAATATCAATTTCTTTCAATTGAAAACCAGATTTTTCCATGTTTGTTTGCTATAATAATGGGGCAATGAATAACAAAATAGATATAGTAATAATAATACATAAAAAAAACCCTCCATAATGATGGTGAAGCTTCTGCTACCAAGAGCAACAACAACAGTGATAATAATAATTTTTAGTATTAATTTATTAAAAGTAGCCTGTTTTTCCTAGGTATGGTGAAAGAGAAAGAGAGAGAAAGAGAGAAAGAGAAAGAGAGAAAGAGAAAGAGAGAGTGTGGGTATTCAAAATGGCATCAGTTTATAATAAATATTCATTTAATTGGTTTCTGAGGTCTGTTAGTTGTCCCCCTCATCCATTTTTGTTTTAACCTGTTGGGTCTGGAGGAAGTTGTCGAGACCTTAGTTTTGCAACCCCTCTTAGACTGGTGAGATTCATACCATTAATGTTCCTCTTGAGCCTTTGTTAGTCAACACCTGCAAGAAAATATACGAGCAGGTAGGGAATTCCAGACAGCCCTGGGTACAGATAATGGGCTGTATGAGCTCAATTTTGATGCATTATGATTATATATATCCAAAGGGCTGTCTGGAATTCCCTACCTGCTCGTATATATTCTTGCAGGTGTTGACTAACAAAGGCTCAAGAGGAACATTAATGATATGAATCTCACCAGTCTAAGAGGGCCTGCAAAACTAAGGTCACAACAACTTTCTCCAGACCCAACAGGTTAAAAAAAAAAAAAAATCTGTACCCAGGGCCATCTTAAGGCATGAGCACACTGGACAGTTACTCGGGGGCCTCATGGATAGAGGAACCCAATTCTAATATATATATATATTGTGGCTTGCTGTCAATGAAAAATATTATAGGGCCCCAGGGCATCGATTTGCCCTGGGGTCCATAATGCTGCTAATACATCCCTGTCCGTATGAAATTTACAACACTGACAATATCAGAAATAAAAAACCATTGATGATGGAGGAAGTAAAGTTGATTCAAAGGTTCAAAATGTCACACCTTTTACACACACCACAGGATCTTTTTTTCTATAAACTGAATGCAGCAAAGAATGCTGTATGTATTACAATGAGTTGTATGTAACCTGTGAGGCAATAAAAAATGCAAATTTTAGGTGAGTATACAAAACTGTATACAGACCTGGCCAAAAGTTTAGAACATTTTTTAAAAAAATCAAAATTGCTATGTCCAGGTACAATTCGATTGAAACATAACTTTAGGCATTTAATTTTAAAATTTTAATTTTCAGACCTATGTTCCAAACTTTTGGCCACAACTGTATATTGAGGGAACAGTCAATGAAAATGACACTAGTATTCAACTGGTACTTTAATGGCCACACTCCATGACAAAATTTATCTTGATTAATTTGAACTCAAAATGTAAAAGAGTTATTTAAAATACTGCAAGACATTTGTCTGTCATGAAACTCTATTACCCAAGTAAAATAAATACTAATAGATATGAAGCCTTCGTGAAAGATCAAATTATAAATAAAAATTAACAATAAGAATTTTTAACACTATTTCCAATTTGCTATATCTCAGTTCTTGACTGGTACAGTAGAAGGATAAAAGACAAAAACAACAGTGGTGGGGAATTTGAATTCAGAACATGATGGGATGTTACTAAATACTGCACTCTACTAATTCTGCCAATCCTGAAATGCTACCAAATATCAATTTTACTTTTACTCCAATTATTGCAAACCTATCAAGTTGAATGCTGGCATAAACTTAAAGAAAAACGCTTCCAATTCAATCAAGCAAGTGTGCTATACTTTAGACATTCACAGAAGATCTATACCTTCGAAAGAGACCTCTTTGTCCAGAACAATCTCGCAATATTTACTTAAAATTTTACTAGATGATCATGAACATGAACTTCTCTAACTGGTCTTTTGTAATTTTAAACCATTTTATTGATGCATCAAGGAATCAGAGACTTTTAGATAACAATAACTGACTAATAACATTGAGAGAAAGTAACATCATCATAATCATTGTTTAACATCCGCTTTCCATGCTGGTATGAGTTGGATGGTTTGACTGAGGACTGGCAAGCCAGTGGGCTGTACCAGGCTCCAACCTGATCTGGCAAAGTTTCTACAGCTGGATGCTCTTCCTAACACCAACCACTCTGAGAGTGTAGTGGGTGCTTTTTACATGCCACCGGCACAGGAACCAGTCAAGCAGCATTGGCACGTTCGGGTGGTGCTTTTTACATCCCACTGGCATGGGAGCCAGTTAGGCGGGTGGCACTAGCATATGTAATAATATCATGAGAGTGTTTGGAAACTTCTAATTATAATAACAATTGTTCGTGTGGATGCTTAAAATAAAAGGAAAGCGCAAATAATAATAAAATTATAATAATAATTTCATTTATTTGCCACCAGGGCAATGGATGAGGAGGACAATACTAAGACAGACATAAAGCGTGGGGCTTTACATATAATGAAATGATAAAATAATTAAGTAAAAAAAGAAAACAATTAATAATAATGATTTCTTTTAGCGCAAAACGCAAGCAGATAATAATAATAATAATAATAATGATAATAATAATAATAGTAATAATAATAATAATAATAACAGCAAACCACAGCACATACCCAAGGCACACAGAGCTGCGCTCGGTAGTGAAGTGAAAGCACGTTATAAAAATAAAACTACTGAACAATAATAATAATAATAATAATAATAATAATAATATTAAATAGATGAATAAATAAATAAATAAATCTATCGTGCAGGTCAATGACCAAAGCCCTACTAATCGTTATAAACAACTCGCCGGTTATTCTTCAGTCATAATGTATAGAGGATTTTTTAAAAGATAGTGGAAGCGATGGGTCAGTTCACTTTGGTTGCTAATTCTGAAATGTCTAATAATTATGTAGAGGCTCCTTCATCGACTCGATGGAGCTTTTCGCGTGTGTAATTAATCGTCTAAATATATCTATTAGAAACAACATAATCTTGTTTTTATCATGTTTGGATGTTTAACTGTACACATAATTAGCTCTATCGGATGATATCGAGCACTATTGATTACATATATACATATATATGTATGTATAAGGATAATTAAACGCAATAAAAGAGAGAGGTGGGTGGGGGGATATATTTCTAAGGAAAAAAAAGATTCCGTGTGTACGAAAGATCGATTGCTCAATTATATGTGATGGAGAGAATATGTGAAAAAAAAAGAAAGAAAAGAAAACGAAAATGTTATGCTTTAACTGTATACGCGCGAATGCGTAGATGTAGGCAAATTGGATGAAAGCGTTAAGCAAAAATTAAATAAAATAAACTATATATTACGTATATATAATGTATCGTTGTGTGAGTGTGTGCGTGGTAAAAGAAAAAAAAAGAATACGGCAAGAACTGAGTGTGTTTGGGTTGATATGATAAATAAAAAACAGAGTATGTACTATGTTTTCCAAATATAATACTTATTTAGGAAACATAAAAAAGCAAACAATATAGCAGATCAAATCACCCTAATTTGGGGATAGCAAAACCAAAAATATCGCTACCAAATACGATTAACCTTTGACCTATTGCAGAGGCCAGGCATGCTAATCAGATGGGACCTTCCCCAGCCAGTCACGCAGCATAGCATATGCAGTTAGATATCTCTCACACACACACACACACACACTTTCCTATTTTTATGTATAAGCAGAATTGCCCAACAGACTTACTCCAAGGGGCTCCACTCCAGAACAAGTTAACGAGGATGTCTCTCGGCAGTCGCTGGAACTGCTAGAAATATCAACTCTGAACCAACATCAAGTTACATCTTACCATCTTAAACATTTAAAGGATGTATGAGACAAATTTAGCGCTAGATATACAAAACGTAAGATCGTCTGTGGAATTTTTAGAATAGTTGTCCAGCAGAAATGAAGAGCAAAAAAAGTGGGGGAGGGAACAAAACATTAAAATTATGGGGAAAAAACTGTTTTCAGATTCGTTGCATGAAAAACAGGAATACTTAAAATAAATAAATAAAATAAAAAGAAAACTATTCCTTTTCTTTCCCATGAGATATGGGATTTTGAGGGACAACTCCGCCGGATTGTCTGGCCAGAATGTCTGTGATAATAAGTCTGTTCGTTCAGGGTTGACTTAAGGATAAAATCTAACAACAAGCTACACACCAAAAGATCATGAATTCAGGTGTCAAAAGTGATGCACGGGAGCAGGCGCGTGTTTGGGAAAGCATGTGTGAGCTATGCCAGTCTAAGCGTGAATATAAGACAGTGTGGTTAGCTTTCTAAAAGCCCCTGCATTAGATATATTAACCGAAATAATTATGTGGGGAACAAAAAGAGAAATAAAATTCCAGCCGGAGCACGTTGTGGTGTTTAGGATGTTAGGTTCATGATCGTCAGGTAGAGGTTTCAATTCCTGGACCGGGTTAGCTTTGTAAAGCTAAAGCGTTGTATCCTTGAGCATGGCGCTTTATTTCACGTTGCTCTAGATTAGTCCGTTGAAAATCATATGGTGCAGACCTCTCTCCCTTCAGCTGTCACATCTTCGATATTCCGTTGGGTGAAAGGGTGGAAGGGAGCGAGACTGTGTGTGTCTGCACGCAACTAAATAGGTATCTAAAACAATTAGCGAAAGTATGGTACACGCCACTCGATCATTACTCTTTTGCGATGTCAGTGACTAATAGTCCTTTCTTATTTTGGATCAAGCCAGCAATTTTGAGGGGTGGGAAAGTTGATTACATCGACCCCCAAGGCTCAACTAGTACTTATTTCATCAACCCTGAAAGAACGAAAGGCAAAGTTAACCTCGTCGGAATGTGTGTGTCTGTGTCCCCAATGTTTTCGTTATTACCGATTGCATTGCACAAATTCACTCAACTTTCAAAACTATTTTGTGAGATTGATGATAGTGAAATCAGTGGTTGTATTATTGATAACTAGTATTAACTATGATAATGATGACAATAATAATAGTTCGTTATTGCAGTGAATGAAGTCCACTAGAAAAGTTTTGCTCAGACCAGAAACAAAAATGAATTAAATGAAGCTGAGATAATAATAATGATAATGATAACAACAATAATAATGATTTGGGTTGACAAAAAACATTTAAGACTAAATAAATCCGAAGAGGAGAGTTGAATAAATTTATGGTAGAGATGGACTATATGTAATCTGAACCTTTCCCCCCCTTATTTATTAATTTTTTTTACGGAATCCCACGTTTTAGGCTATGGAGATTCCGATTCTGAAAAAAAAATTTTTGAAAAATTTCAATTCCCCCCCCCCCACCAAGCAGGCTATTTACATGCTAGAAATAACAGCCAAATCTCACAAAACTAGTGTTAGGGTTAGGGTCAGGGTTAGGGTTAGGGTTACGGTCAGGGTTAGGGTTAGGGTTAGGGTTAGGGTTAGGGTTTGAGTTAGGGTTAGGTTTACCCTGTGGATCTATATAAAAACCGGGGGGGGGGATCGAAATTTTGAAATTGAGATTTTTGAAAAATTTTTTCCAGAATCGGATTCTCCATGGTCTGAAACATAGGATTCCGTAAAAAAAACAAAATTTAAAAGTGGGGGTATACCCAGATTACATATACTCCATCTCCACCAAATTTATTATTAATACCAGCCTAGTACACAGTTCTTATTCAGACATGGTATATCTTAGACAACATTATCTTCTGTGGGTTTTTTTTTTCGCCCCAAGATAGTCGGATTTAATTTTAAGGACGCTTAACTGCTGTTTGTAGCATATTGAGCGATCATGTTGAGGCTCCGTTGTTGACCCGTCTCTGAATAGATAAGTTGATAAAGCTGCAGTAGCAGGAGTAGTAATATCGATAGTCTGAACAATGATGGGATATCGGACAGGAAAATACTAAGAAATGTCAGAAATATATAAATGACCAGCAGGGCGGAAAGGATCAGTGGAACTTGTAGTAAGGTGCGACAAAAACTAAGTTGTGAGGGTACATAGAATTTTGTTGAGATAATGAAAATAGATTTTCATAGGTTGTTTGTGTAGAGTTAAGAGTCGATAGGCAGCTACCAAGAAAGGTAAGCTTTTTTTTTTCTCTCTTTTATTGGATAAAATAATTAAGGAAATGAATGGGCGTTTTAAGATTAGGTGTTTTGTTTAGCTCCCGAGCAAACCGAAAACTAAATTGTCCCAAGATTTCGTATTTTTTTGTATATCTAAAATCACAATCTCCAAGGTGCCTTTTTCCTTTTCTTTTCATTTTTTTTTAAAGACGGTAAAATGTGATTTAAGAGATTTAGCTGCTATTTTTTGAGTTGGACGAACGAGCACGAAGAGACTCACGTTTGGTCGTTGGTTGTATTCAAAGACGTTGAAGTAGAAGTGAGAGTGTGTGAGTGTGTGTGCGCATGAGAATGAGTGACCATCGACCAGTGAGCAAACGTCCATTCATTCACCTCTTTACTTCACATTTTACCAACAGTCCAAAGAAACTGATTTCATTGCAGAAATAAATCAAGATGAATCAAGACAAGTTTAATCACAATCAGAAAAAAAGTCACTCAGTTAAAGGGAGATAACTCATTAATTTAAACGAACCTGCAGAAGGCTTCCTTTCTCACTATGATAAAGAGATAATAGCAGAGAGGATACAGTAGTTATTGATAGCAAGTAATTAGTCTTTATTGTTACTGTAATTGTTGTCACTTTCATTATTGACACTATTGCCGTTATTGGTATTCCTACTACTTTAGACACGTCAGCTGTTTGGATTGTTGTGTGCTGATTGATGGTGCTTACATCACACCCTTCAATCAGCGTAAATAATATTTGCTATTACATTTACACTATAAATATCATTGTCCTTGTGTCAAATAGGCATTAATTTCCTTTGTTGGGAACCATGGAATGGCAATCAACTCCACCCTCTCTCCCTCAAATACTTTTAATACATTTACTGTTGTTTAGCCCAAGGTCAGTGCTCACCGAAGTGGCCTATCTCCAGAGGAATTCCAACCACCGACAATCCTGCGTATTTTAGGTGTATATAGAATTAAATTATTTAACAAGCCCTTTCTTTTTTTAGCAGTGGAATTAAATTTGAGTAAGAGTTGTTGCCTACTTTTAGTGACCACGCAGTTGACCCTTCCTTGGTCTGCTATTATTCATTGGAGTTTCTGTCACTGCTCCTATTGTTGTCATTGCTAAAGGTTGATACTGTTATTGTGCGTGGTAATGGTACAGGCGTAAGTTGATAATAGCGTGGTTCTCTGCCAACCCACAACAAGATTGTCCGTTAATTTTGATCAGTATCAATGTAACCAGTTGAGTGGGTTAGCGACTAAATCGTGCCGAAACGGGTGGATGGTCTCGCGGGTGTTGTAAAAAAAATTAAAAATTATGATAATAGTGTTGTGTAATTAGGAGTTGGAGGTGTTTAGCTAAGCTGGTGTGTTGGTGGTAAGTGGTTTCAATAAACGTAGTGGTGGCGGTGGTAGTAGTGATTTTTAGTCGTGAGTAGAAGAGACAATAACCAAAACAGATGATGATGATGATGATGACGACTATGGCGATAGTGATTATGTTGTTGATGTTGCTTGTAATTATAAGGATAGAGAGGTGGTAGTGACAATGCCACTAGTGGTAGTAGTGATTGGAGAGTAAGTGATGTAGGTGGTGGTGGAGGGGAAAAATTGCAGTGATGCTGGTGGCAGTTACAGTGGTGGTGGTGGTGGTGGTGGTGGTAGTTGTCAGTGTCATCAACTCGGAAGTAGAGGAGAAGAGTAAAACTATATAGATGGGGAGGAAGTTGCAAAGACTAGAGAAAGGCAAGCTAATGTTACATAGATGCAATCAAATTTACATAATTTAATGGGTGCATAGGCAGACAGGACTGCAGGAATGGAAGAGATCCATCTGCTTGAAGGGAAGCACTTGGTGGTTGTGGTGGTGATGGTGGTGGTAGTACTGGTTGTGGTGGCGATGTAGAAGAGAGCATTCTGAAGCAAAGTGACATTTTTGGGTCATAGCAGCAAGGAATGGAAACTCTCTCTCTCTCTCTCTCTCTCTCTGGTAGGATGAAAGTAAAATAGGGATGTCTCACTTCTTTGAGACTTGAAATTTAATCAAATTGAATGCAAAAACAATTTTTGAGAAAAAATATAATTTTCATATAAATCTCATTATTATTATTATTATTATTATTATTGAAGGGGATGTTAATTTATATATAAAGAAAAAAAGAAAGAAAGAAAGAAATAGAGATGTTGAATAAAGCAATATGAGAGGATAAAAAAATCTGAACCACAAAAACAATATAAATATGGGAGAAAAACTAAAATCATAACTCAGGCATATTTTGGGCAAACATACAAACGTGATTGGCTTATATATATGTGTGTGTGTGTGTGTGTGTGTGTGTGTAATTGAATATAACATTATATTATAATTGAATTTAATATACTATATATACATATATCTATCTCTCTCTCTCTCTCTCTCTCTCTCTCTCTCATATATATATATATATATATATATGTTAAAATCAAAGCCTAAACATATATACACATATGCACGCTTATACATTCAGAATAAAAATGTATAAACAAACACACACACACACACACAAATTCTAATTTATGTTGAAAAAAATATTCCCATTCCTACCTCAGCATATATGGCAATAGACATAAAAGAAGCACATATACATATACACATAAACAATAAGCATGTATGTTCATATATATTTGTATGAAAATGCAAACACTGATATACACAAAATACATGTAATATACAAATTAATACAAACAAATCGTAAGAGTATGCACAAAACCTTACACACACACACACACAACTATGCTCCAACTCAGTATTGATGTACTCACTCATAGATATGAATAGTTGATATATACCAACCATAAATACAAATGAACATCTATACATACATGATAGAAAAGAAAAGAAGAAAAAGGAAAAAGAAAAGGGAAAAGAAACCTGAATTGGCTATTATAATATTCTTTCTAGCAATGTCTAAAGATGGAAGATTAAAAAGTTTTAAACTGATCTTTCTCTTGATTGCCCAACTTTTATTTTAAGAAATATTGTTAAATTTAAGTAAACAGAAATATATACCCACCCACTGAAAAAAAAAGAGAAGGAAAAAAACAAAACAAAAACAAAAACACCCTTTCCAAATCTTAACAAATATGTGCAAAGTCTTTCCTTCTTGTGTGTAGGAACCCTAGTTGAAAGAGAAGAAAACACTTAGCAAAATAGAATTTCCCTGGGCAAGCAGCTATATACAGTTAAATCCACTGAACCAGGCTGACATTTCCTTTTCAGTAAAGCTTACTGCTAATTAAAAGGGAGTGTGGAGGTAATAACTGGAATAGCTTATAAGTTAGCAAAATCACAAAATATATAAATTTCATCTCTCTTTCTCTCTCTCTCTCTCTCTCTCTCTCTCTCTCTCTTTCTGAATATACATATATATATATATATATATATCATCGGCATCATGGGTTGAATGGTTCAACAAGAACAGACAAGCCAAAGGGTGGTGCCAGAGTCTATATGTCTGCTTTGGCATAATTTCTACAGCTGGATGCCCTTCCTAATGCCAACTGCTTAACAGAGTCTAGTGGGTGTTTTTTACATGCTGGGATCACCAAGTATCCACAAGATCCCTCAACTGAGTGGGATATAGAATGGAGGGATCAGAAACTATGTTAAAGGCACAGGAACAGGTGTCTTGCTGAAGAGATGAATACATCGGCTTCCCCACCTGGCAAATGAGAGAGGGAGAGGGAGGGAGTGAGAGATACTTGTGTATGTGTGCGTATATATATATATCCATACACACACATGCACATATACATGTCTCTCTCTCTGTATACATATACATATATATATATATATATATATATATATATATATATATATATATATATATATATACATACATATATATCCATCTAATCTAATATATATATATATATATCCATCAATTCTAATAAATATATGTATATATTGACAAGATACTTATAGAATAATTTGAAGCATATGAGATTTTATATGTGTAATTGTGTAGGGTGTATATGTATGAACATGAACATGATGCCTGCAACACACACATATATGTATGTATGTATAAAATAAAGATTATTTTATGAGACTAAATTTTGGGTTACAGAGGTATGTTATTTTCCTTTCGAATGAGTAAAGAAGAAAAAAAATAACAGAAAAAGCAGAAAACAAATTTAAAGAAAAATACATTGTATGCTTACTATATTAATCAGCTAAGAGATCACACAGACAACTTGCTTTTTCAAATAGTATTTATTGGTTAGACTATTCACACTATATTTTTTTATTGTACCATTTGAACAAGCACAGATATGTATATGTATAAAAAAAATATAGTATCTGATAATAATCAAAGAGCAGTAAAGTGACATTAAAAGATGAGATTTGTAATCCAATTTATGTAAACTACTGTTGTAATAACACAACTCAGATACTACTTATATCAATTAGTCATGAGGGGCTGCATGCAATACAAGATGAACACAAGTAGATCAGGAAGATGTTGAATTAGATACTGCTACCTTACAACATTTAGAGTACTAAATCTATCATTTGTATAAAATTTATGGTAAGTTTAGTACTACACTTAGCTAATATAATGACTTACATAGAATCTCATAAAGAATCATAACTGTTTTCCTTTAAATTGACAAATAACTTGTCACTGTTTCATAGAAATGTAGTACACACTGTCTCAATTATATACCTAGGTAAATTGTGGGAAAAGATGTTTCTCTTTCATTTCAGATTCTCCTTCAAAATCACTCCCATTAACTTATATCACCCACTGCCTCTCAAGACACTTTTATGGCTGTCAACAGAATAACAAGAACCAAAAGCTCTTAAGAAAAACTTTTCATTTGCAATGACTTAGTGATATCATCGTCCACCCCTCTCTCACTATTCTTCTCCGTTTGGCACATATCTTCTATTTATTTGGGACCTTTTATAACGTGAACCCTAAAAGAGTCACATAAGTGTTTTGAAGCCAACAGACTAAATACCAAGGGTAAATTAGTAAGATTTATGAGATAATATTGAATGCATTGAAAGAAATATTTTCATATCTGCATGCTGTGCTTAATAGGTGGGAAAAAAATATGGTATTTGGTATGTTTCGAAAGAGATTTCAGTTTTAAAAAGACTAACATTGAAATGATTCTCACAGACTTAAGGGTCTAGCTTATACAGAAAGGAAACAAATATCTGAAGTATTTAAACTGTGAAGCTGATAATGTTGACTGTCTAATTAGCAAATAACTTTGAAGTAGGACTGAAGATTTCAGCACTAATATAGATTACATGGATAAGGTAAATTGTTCAATAAAGTGTTACTGTTAGTGTTCCTAAACTTTCTTATATTATTCCACAAACTTCCCATTAAAACAATTTTATATATTATTGGAAGGAATTCACTGGTTAAACTACAGGATTAAAATGAAAAATAAGTGTATATTTCAGCACTTCTTTCACTATTCAATCAATCTTCTAGGACAGTAGTTCTTAACCAGGGTCCATATGGTCCTTGGCAGTCCATATAAGATTTTTGGGGGTCCATGCAGTGAAATAGTAAATTGGGAACCCACAATAGTATTTTAAGAGCCCTTGAAAAAATTTTGCTTCAGAATTAGATTGGAGCCTGGTGTAGCCATCCGGTTGCACCAGTCCTCAGTCAAATCGTCCAACCCATGCTAGCATGGAAAGCGGACGTTAAACGATGATGATGATATATGTCTTGATATGTATTGTAAGAAACAGCTAGGTTTCTTTCGCTAACATTTTACATAGTCCAATCTATACAAGTTAATGTATGAAAAACAAAATAGAAAGAAGTTTCTATTTATACTAGTTTTTTTAAATATCAAATGGCTATGAGGGTTCACCAGAATAAAATAGTAATCAAAGAGGTCCATAGATGAAAAATTATTGAGAACCACTGTTTTAAGACTTTTCAAAACATGAGGCTGATGAAAAATAAAGCAGAAATTAGGATTGACCAAAAATTGTGGTTTATAACAAATGAACTTTACAATTTAGAAAAATCAATTAAGTTATGTGAAAATATTCACTGTTCAACAGCATCATTTTCTTTAAATTTTGCCTCTATCTTGATTAAACCATGAACTAAGAGAATAAGAAAAGTGCTTATCAATCAAGTTGAGCAATGACTAAAGACACAAAACTTGTTTCTAATAATACTGTTTAACAAACAACAGAGTAACTCAACTGACAAACAACAGAATTAGATTAGCAAGCAGATTCTGTTATTTTTGATAGCCAGACATGATAGCGTCAATAATCTTGATAATCTAATAGATTTTAATTTGTTTTAGTGGCCAGAAAACATTCTGTTTTCTTACAAATATTAAATGGTTGTAACAAACTTCCATTTAATTCAACTTGACTAGGGAAAGAAAAACTGGGAATAAAATGAAAAATAAAATAAAATAAAGAATTGCATAAAAAAAAGGTTTAAAAGAAAATTAAATCACTTTGTAATTAAAATTAAATAGGAGCAAGCCTAGTGATGCAATGAAATTTATTACTTTATGTGTATATGAGTGCAGATAGTGTAGTCTTAATCAGTCTTGGGGTTTTAAGTTCAAATCTCATGCAAGTGCTCTTATTTTAAAATAATAATAATAATAATAATAATAATAATGAAATTATTGTGTATAGTGCACAGGTACACTACAACTCATCAAAGGTGCAAGTACAGTATATAGAATTATATACAAAAATCAGGAAAGTGAACAGTGTAAGAGTCATGATATACATGTGTGCAGGCGTATGAAGTGGGGATATCAGGTGTAGTGTTGGTGAATTTCAGGAAGCATGGAGGTTTTAAAGGATGCAATGTCTTGGCAACTAACAACTGATGCAAGTAGTTTGTTCCATGCTTCAGCAACTCTGAGTGTGAAAAAATGTTTCTGAAAGTCATGGGAGCTGTGCTGTTTACTGTCTTTGTAGGCATGCCTATGTGTGTTAGACACATGAGCTCAAAAAGGTGTTCAAGTTGGTTGTTGGCACAATGGTTAATAATTTTGTTGGGGTTTACTATGTCAATTGCCAGACGGAGCTATCTATCTATAGTTAAATTAAGCACTATTTGTATGCAACAATGAATATTGACATAAACAGTATGTGTTTCTGTACAAACACACACACACATATACACATATACATTATTAAGAACAATTAAGTTTAGCAGCAAGGAGTTTAGGGATTCAACAGTTATGGCTTTACCTCAGGGCTTCTCTAACCGGAATGTGCATAGTTTTGGGGATACAAGTAAAAATTGTAGGAATGCATGAAATTTATAAAATACTGGAATTCTGAAATAATCACAACTAACTACTTTTTGTTAGTGCACTGTAAAATTTAGTGAATAGTATTTATATAAAAAAGAAAAAAACATATTGTCAGATATGTTGTTCGGCAGTCTTGACTTCCAAATATAATTAATAACAAATTATATTTTGAGGACCGGTAACCACCCAGAAGCTGAAGTCCATGTGTATCACATAAGGCTAGAGAAGGGAGTGATGACCTCCCCTCACAAATACTAATTAGACACAGAATGTGTGTCATTAGCCAGCTGGAGATGTCTTCCTGGGGCTATAAACACCAGTGGCACTGTCCTGTATAGAATGTCACACTTGGTTGGCTATTATATGTTAAAAATTATATTTTGTTTGTTTATGATAACCATAACATTATATCTACTTACTATTGTCTCTTTTCTGGTACCCAACATTTTACCATATGCACTTCACAAGGAGTGTGCCAACTCTGTTGGACAAAATGGATAAGTATCCTTGAAGAAAAATTTGAGAACACCCCTATTCTAAGTCAAGGAATTTAAAGCCTATTAAAGGAAGACTGCATTAAACTATGGAAAAAAACGAAACCAATCCCCATAACATTCCAGATAGAATGTAGCTGAAATTAGATGTCTGTTCTTGCATTTTATTTTTGTATTATAATTTCTTTATATTATTTACAGCTTCTTGGTTAATATTTGTAGATGGGGGTGTAGGAGTAGGATATCTATGTAAATTTGGAAGTAAATAATGTTTTAAAACCCAAACACACACATAAACACACATGTATGTGTGTGTGTGTGTATGGGTGTATGTGTGCATGTGTGTGTGTGTGAGTGTGTGTATGTGTGTGTCTGTGTGAAAATACTTTTATGGGATGAAGCAAACTATAATGTGATTTTATAAATTTAAGTGAAAGAATTAATAACTGACAAAATATATTTTTTACACTTGTACACTAATCCACAAATTTCTGGGATAGATTATACTTGACTGTACATATCTGGTACTTTTTTTTATAAACTATTGATGAACGAAAGGTAGTTTTAACCTTAAATTCAAGAGGACAAAACTAAATAATGAGTGACCCTCTAGTATTTCTCCCAGTGCCTTGCTTTAATAACAATAACAACAATCATAATAATAATAGTAATAACCCTTTCTACTGGAAGCACAAGGCCTCACGTTTGGGGGATGGGATTAAGTCAATTACATTGACCCAGAGTGTAACTGGTACTAATTTTATCAACCCTGAAAGGATGAAAGGCAAAGTTGACCTTGGTGGAATCTGAACTCAGAACATAATGGCAGATGAAATACCGCTAAGCATTTCACCCAGCGTGCTAATGATTCTGCCAGCTCACATCCTTTAACATAATAATAATAATAATAATAATCCTGAAACAATAATAAGAGCTAATTGTGAAGAATTTTTTTTTTCTAAAGAAAACTTCTTCACTTTTGAACATCACATTTTAAAATTAAATTTGATGCATTAAATTTTAAAATAATAAAACACAAACTAATGCATGCTAACTTGTAACAGTTGATAATCAGCCATTTTGTCTAGTGGCATTTTAAATTATCAGAGTTATTTCCCTCTGTTTAATTAGTTTCGTTATTTCTCTCCAATAGTCTTCACAATTCTGCATGGAGCAAGCTAGAAGTGTAACCTTAAAATATAGTGTCTGTGTGTGTGTGCACGTGTGTCTGTTTGTATGTATGTGCAGGAAATCTGCTGGTTTAAAAAAGTTTTTTAATCAAACAAAGCACCTCTTGATTACATCCATTTAATCTATTTATGCATCTATATACAAACATATATAAAAGTATTTTCTCAATATACACTTTTCTATGAAGAATAAGAACTTAAAAAAAACTAAAAGCAACTAATACAATGTGTATGTGTGTTGATGTAAAGTAATTGTGTATGTTACATTCTTAATACTAAAATATTTACATTAAAACATTTAAAATAATAATTTTCGTTATTTTGTTATTATATTTTGTTTTAATTTACCTTTTCTTAAAATTAGCTAAAATTGAAGTGACATGAACTGGGATTATATTAACAACACAAGCATTATCAACATGTAAATTGGATGCAATGTGTTTTTAGTTAAAAAAAAAAAAAAATTTAATTTCAATATTGATAATGATACCTGCAATTGAATATAAATAATCCTGTCTTTTACAGGCACAAGGCCTGAAATTTTGGTGGAGGGGGCTAGTTGATTACATCAATCCCAGTATTCAATTGATACTTACTTTATAAACCATTGAAGAATGAAATACAAAGACAACCTTGGTAGAATTTGAACCCAGAACATAAAGACAAACAAAATGCTGCTTAGCATTTTGTCCGGTGTGCTAATGATTCTACCAGATCACTACATATATATATATATATACACACATACAAACAGACAGACACATATATATATATATATATATATATACATACATACATACACACACATATATATATATTATGTGTATATATAGGGAGCAGAAGAGAGACAGAGAAGATTCATTTTTTTTCTCTTACGACAACAGTAAGGCTACATATCTGGAGGAGGGACACTAACTTAATTGATTCTAGTATTTAACTGGTGCTTAATGTAGCCAGTTGAGAAGAAGGATCAAAGCCAAAGTTTACCTTGATGGAATATGAACTTAGAACATAAAGGGATGTAATGTAATCCTCCTATGGTATTTAGTCAGATATACTACTGTGGAATGGTTACGATGATGAAAAAGAAGAATTTCTTACACTGATGCAAATTTTGTAGGCAAAGAATATGGTCTACTATATAATAAATCCAACTATTTGATTGGTACTTATTTTATCAACTCAAGAATAATGAAAGACAAATTGAAGAACATAAGTATATACCAGAAGGCATTTTGCCCTATGCTCTATCAATTCTGTTATGCATCATTGTAATGATAATAATTTCTAACATAGGTACAAGGCCACAAATTTGTGGTAAGGAAACTGCCAATTATATCAAATCAATACTTGACTGGACAGACTTCAGAATGTACCAGAAACTTATTGACTGTAGATTGGGAAGAGTTAAAGTTAAACATACCAATGAATACACACACACACACACACACACACAAAGTCTTTCTATTTAGATAATTAACTTGTTTCTACTAAGTTAGTGGAATTTATTTTATTTACTTGGAAAACGAAAAGTAAAGTTGATGCCTGTGCAATCATCACCATAATGATTACAATTTGATTAATACTTTATTTCACAGACCCTGAGAGTAGAAATGTTTAAGTTAACCATGCCAGCTTTTGAGCTCAGAATGTAAAAGTCTAAAGCTAAAAGTTACAAAGTGTTGTGTCTGACATTCTAACAAATCTGTCTACCCACTGCTCTTTTACTGGTTTCAACAAGTCAGTTGTGGCCATGCTGGGGCAGGGTTATAGAAATGTATTTTATTAATTTTAGTTATACAATAAAATGTTGCTTCATCTTTGTAGGATAAAGGAAGGTTTAAACTAAATTCTTTGTTATATCTAACCAATGAGAGAGAGCCTTTATGCCAGTGTTTTCCAAATTCTTTACCCTTGGGAACCTTTAAAATACTTTATTTGTTGCAGGGAGCCCTTATGTAAAAATTATCATGTATATCTTTATAATTTTTGTTTCTTTTTTATAGTGTTAAATTTCACAGTAGGTTAAAGAAATCATGAAACTGTCTTTGGGAGATTTTCCAGTGCTAAAAATATCAGATGCCACAAAGAAGGTTTAATAAATTTTCTCTTAACTAAAATTTGTTTTGACTAAATTTTTCTGCAATTCCCTATTAAGGTCATTTTTGTCCCCTAAGGCCTCATTTCTATATACATATGTCGGTGTTTTCTTACCTCAGGGAATATGCCATATGTGTATAACAAAATTACTCAAAATGCCTTTAAACTGTATTTGCATATAATTAACCTGTTTATCACAATTTCTTGCAGAACCTATGGTCCTAGGGAGCCCTGGTTAAAGAATGCTCTTCTACGCAGTCACTCTATCTGTTTGAAACAGTAGACAAATATTCCTCAAATCACACTACACCCCATTATTGAAGAAAAGGGTGAATATATTAGATCAGTTGGGGTTGATGTGGGTACTTATGAGATCAGATAACAAATATCAGAACTAGATACTATATAACAAAAAATAATGATTGCAACAGTTATGAAAATATGTAGAGATAGAGACAGATGCCTGCAACTTTATGGACTTCATAATTTACCTCTGATTTAGCAAAGGCGGAGGTATTGTTTTTCAGTTGTGTTTGTTTGTTTGTCCATGGACAAAATATCTCAAGAACCACTGGATGGATTTGGATGAAACTTTCAGGGATATTTGGCCTTGTGACTGACATGATCTGATTAGATTTTGGGATTGATCTGGTGCCAGACAAGGATTCTGGATTATTTTTCCTGTTTCTTTTACTTAATTTTTGAGAGCGGTCAAGTTCATTTTTAGTATTCTCGTTTGTGAGAGGAGTCGAGTTTATTTCAGATATTCTCATTTTAAAAATCATCTCTGGCTAATCGTTGAGAGGACGTTGGTGTTGTCTCGGCAGAAGTTTGTGCTCTCTGAGTGCTCTTGTACTGTTATTAGTTTTAATTCTATGGAACAAAGTGTAGATTGCATGTAATTTTTTAAACAGGTGTGGCTGTGTGGTAAGAAGCTTGGTTCCCACCCACATGGTTTCAGGTTCAGTCCCACTGCATAGCACCTTGGGCAAGTGTCTTCTACTATAGCCTTGAGCTGACCAAAGCCTTGTGAGTGGATTTGGTAGATGGAAACTGAAAGAAGCTCATCACACACATATATATATATGTGTGTGTGTGTGTGTGTGTGTGTACATATTTATGTGTGTGTGTCTTTCTGTCTATGTTTGTACCCCCACCATCACTTGATAACCGATGTTAGTGTGTTTATGTCTCTGTAACTTAGAGGTCTGGCAAAAAATCGACCGATAGAATAAGTACCAGGCTTACAAAGAATAAGTCGTGGGGTCGATTTCTTTGACTAAAAAACCTTTGGATAAAAGAATATTTTTATGTAATAATTAATCTAATAATTATGAAATGTTATTTCCATATAACAATACTTTTTAAATAAGTTTTCACATATTTATCAAACTGGATTTTGTTGCTTGTTTTTCATGATTAGGTCTACATTTTCCTTTAGCATTCAAATTTAAAGTACATCAACGAACTCAGTTGATTGACACCATACTTTTACCCAACAGAGCCTTTGGGTATTTGTGTTATTGGGTTACCAGAGGTTCATATTATTTCCTGTTGTTTTCACTATTGCATTTTAAACTGACACCACTTAGTGTCTTATTTTAGAGTGTATTTCTTGACTCACAGTGCCTTATCTTTGTTCATTACTTGACTCAGTCAGAGAAGGCTATGCTCAAAAGCCATGTAAAGTTTGCAGTGAAATGAAAGAACCCAAAAGCTCTAATGACAGAATGATAGATTCACCATCTTTGTTATCATACATCCATTTTTCCAAACTTATGTCTCATCATTGATCATGGTTCTCTTGCATTTGGTATACACAGCAACAGAAAAAAAATGAAAACAAAAACAAAAAAACCCGGTCATCCTTGTAGTGTATGTTATACTTGTGACATGGTTTAACAGCTGGGTGTGCTTCCTGTCACCAACCCCATTACAGTATGGAGAATAGTGAAGATAAAAAACAAACAAAAAACAAAAAAAAAACTACAACAAAACAAAGCAAAGAGAAATTATTGGTATAATCCTCGATTCCAGTAAATGTTTTTAAACACCTACTTCATATGGCATTTCTCTTTGAAATTCTGTTGGGTCTGTGCATCTATTAGGATTAAAAGAACCCTAGAGAAGCTTCAAGTCTGCAATTGAAATCACAGCTTGATTATAATGATAGGTCTGGCAGCATCTATTCTGTATGAAACAATATCCATAAGCAGAAAAGTAAAATGTAATCTAAATTTAAATGTGTTTATGTATTGGTGTACATCTACAAAAGGGCTTAAAGACATACATATACACATACACAGACGTACATATTAACTGAGATAAAAGCTAGCAAATGATTACAAGAGACCCCGTTGAAGATTAATGATCTGAAATGTATTTGCCAAATTTGTCAACGGCACCTTTCAATAGGAAAATAATGGTTGAATTTGCAATTTATCACTCAACAACAGTGTTCCAAAGTTGGCGCCAGCAGTAAGAGTAGCAAAAAGAAGTCTGAAAGAATTCCTTACGCATAAACATTACAATAAAATATATGAATATCAATTTGGTAACTAAACTAGAGAACTATAAAAATAAGCTATAAATACCAGACATGTGGAGTGCAGGTGGAGTTGGAGGAAGAGCAAATAGTTTTCTGAAAACATGTATGTACATCTCTTACACACAAACATATGTATGCACACACACTATATATATATATGTATGTATGTATGTATGTATGTATATACACATACACACACACACACATATATATATATGTGTGTATATATATATATATATATATATATATATATATATATATATAAGTACACACATTTATGAAAGTAAAAATATTGCAAACGTTCAAGAGACAATAATTTACCCTTAAAAAAGGGTAAAAAGTGAACACACACACACTAAAATGTTACAGTGATGAAGATGGAAAGATAGAAAGATGAAAGGCAAAGTAAAAACAAAGAAAAAAAAAGTGTGAATAAATAAATAGCTAAATAAATACATGTATAAATGATAAATAAGACAAGTTTTGGATGATGGTGTGGGGGTGGGGGATGGAGATGAAAAGAAGACAAGCATAGAGGAGAAAAAAAAAATGAAATTATAAAGAAAGAGAAAATAGAAGAAAGAAAGAGAAAAACACAGTACTATTTGCCTGTCAATAACAGAGCATAGAGGAATAGAAAATATCAGTTCATTAAATAAATAGAGAGGTATAACTCGGTTTGGGGCATTAGCGTAGTGGTGATGGTGGTAAGTGGGAGGGTGGAGGGTGAGAGGTGGTGGAATCAATAAGTAAGTGAACTGGTATTGTGTGCACGTGTGTGTGTGTGTGTGTGTGTGAGTGAGAGAGATTTGTGCATATGAGAATGAATAATATCGAGTGTATGTATGTGTGTATATATATGAAAAAAAAAAAAAAAGCTATGTGTTTATAACATTAGGTATGAAAAAGAATGTTCAGAGCATGTAGATAGTTTCGATCTGTATGTGTGCAAATACATCTGTGTGTGTGCACGCATGTGTGTGCATGTGCGTGACTGTGGTCTTATGTAATAATGAATATTTATATAAATGCAATAAAGCATTTGTAATTGTGCGTGTATGTGTGTACACCCATGCATGTTTGCTTGTGCTTCTGATCATATATATATATATATATATATATATATATATATATATATATATATATCTGTGTGTATGTAAACATATGTGTATTTATGCTGTATTTATGCTTTGTACATAATTACAGTGACAAATACTGACTGAAAGATGAACAGTTATACAGGGTGGTATAATATCTATTAACTTCATTATTATTTTTTTGTTGTTGTTGTTGGTAATAATGCTTATTTTCAATCATCTCAAATCATCTTCAAGTACCATATCACAACAAATATACATCTACATAGGTCAGTATTGAACTTGCAAATCTTCAAATCTTTTATGAATTATGGTGCCATCTAATTGTTTTTGCTTTTTGATATTATATTCTTCTATTCTTTTATTTGTTTCAGTCATTTGACTGTGGCCATGCTGGAGCACTGCCTTGAAGTGTTTTAGTCGAACAAATCGACTGAAGGACTTATTTTTTTAAAGTTTAGCACTTATTCTATTGGTCTCTTTTGCTGAACTGAATTACGGGTATGTAAACACACCAGCACTGGCTATCAAGTGGTGATGGGGAGATATACACAGACACAAAAACACACACAGACAGCAAGCTGGCTGAAACCTTAGCACGCCGGACGAAATGCTTAGCGGTATTTCATCTGCCATTACGTTCTGAGTTCAAATTCCGTTGAGGTCGACTTTGCCTTTCATCCTTTTGGTGTCAATAAATTAGGTACCAGTTATGCACTGGAGTCGATGTAATCGACTTAATCCCTTTGTCTGTCCTTGTTTGTCTCCTCTGTGTTTAGTCCCTTGTGGGCAATAAAGAAAAAAAAAACACACACAGCCATATACATGTATATATATATATATGATGGG
>NC_068983.1:81302323-81315395 GCF_001194135.2 Octopus bimaculoides
GTCCTTGTTTGTCTCCTCTGTGTTTAGTCCCTTGTGGGCAATAAAGAAAAAAAAAACACACACAGCCATATACATGTATATATATATATATGATGGGCTTCTTTCAGTTTCTGTCTACCAAATCCACTCACAAGGATTTGATTGGCCTGAGGCTATAGTTGTAGACACTTGCCCAAGGTGCCATGCAGTGGGACAGAACCTGGAACCATGTGGTTAGGAGGCAAGCTTCTTACCACACAGCCACATCTAGCTTTGTCAAAGGAGGAGAGATATTTCCCAAACGTTTTGCAGAACTTTCAAGACTGATGAGAGATTGAATGGAAGAAACTATGATTCTTTGAGGCAATATTCATTTACAACCCCTTTAGTTACAAGTTCAAATTCTGATACTTGCTGATTGTTTTCCAGCTCTTCAGGATTGCTAAAAAAGAACAAAGTATGTATGATGGATAAAGGGAATCTGTTGTTTGACAGTTCCTGATTGACCTTATGCCAAAATACAAAATCATTTTTGTTATTGAGGGAAATTGGCAAAAACAATAGACTACTAAATTAAATGCTGATACCACATAATGAGCATCCAGTTCACACTGTAAAGTGGTTGGTGTTTGGAAGGGCATCCAGCTGTAAATACCTTGCGAAAACTGACTTCATCTATGCTTGAGTCATGTAAAAAGCACTCAGTCCACTCTGATGTGTGGTTGGTGTTAGGAACAGCATCCAGCCATAAAAACCCTTCCAAAACAGACACAGAAACCTGGTGCAGGCTCCTGCCTGGCCAGCACCTGTCAAACTGTTTAACCCATGCCAGCATGGAAAGCAGACATTAAATGATGATGATAATGACAGTATTTAAATTTGTCCATGTAGGTTCTGAGTTAAATCTCAAAAAGTTGCTTTTACTTTTCATTTAAGTGGAGATTGGCAGGTACCAGCAATGTACTGGGGTTCATCTATGGTTTTTCTACAAAGAGCAAAATAATCTTATAGCTACCGACCAAAGTCCTCATTGTGACTGATAGAACACAACTGTGTAAGGTTTTGCTTTTGTTGAGTAGAACCAATAAACTCCAAAAAAAAACAGACCATAATCTAAATGTGACTGATCAAACGTTTACCGTTTACTTGCTTCAGTCATTAGACTATGGCCATGCTGGGGTACCACCTCGAAAATTTTTAGTCAAATGAATCAATCCCAGCTTTTATTTTTTTAGGCCTGGTATTTAATTCTTCTATCACTCTCTTTTGCTGAACTGCTAAGTTACAGAGATGTAAATGCACCAACAGCAGTTGTAAAACTGTTGTAGGGGGACAAACCCATGCACAAAGACATACAACAAGCTTCTTTCAGCTTCAGTCTACCAAATCCACTCACAAGGCTTTATTTGGCCTGAGGCTAGAGTAGAAGACATTTTCCCAAGGTACCACACAGTGAGACTGAACCTGGAACCATGTGGTTGGGACTTACCACACATCGATACCTGTGCCTATTCGTGTTCCAGCAGCAACAGCACATATCTCATCTTTACTATGGTTATGCTAACGTAAGATTTAAATGCCTAGTTTAAAGATGGTATAAAGCTAGTTGATAGAAATTTGGCAATTGCAATTAGCAGATTAAGTGATTACATAGAAAGACTTGGATGAAATGCTTTTGTCCATCTGATTCAGAGATCTACATTTCTGCACCTGAGTCATACAGGGAATACTATTTTTTTACATCCTTCTGAAGACATGATTAAAAAATATGGGTAAGATTTTAAGATTCTAGATCAAATAAGTACCAGTCAAATACTGTTGTCAATGTAATTGACTTAACCCTTCTCCAAAATTAACTCCTTGTGCCAAAATTTGAAATCATTGTTATTATTATTATAATTATTATCATAATTATCATCATCATCATCATCATTATTATTATCATTATTATTATTATTATTATCGAGGTGGCAAATCATTTGTACATTGGACAAAATATTTAGTGGAGTTTTTCTGGCTGTTTAGTTTCTGAGTTCAGCATAGCCTTTCATACTTTCAAGGTTGACGAAATAAGTACCAGTTGAGCACTGGGGTCAACATAATTGACTTAAAACCCTCCCCCAAACTTGAAGGTCTTGTACCAAAATTTGGAATTATTATTATCTTCATCATCATTATTATTATTATTTGTTTCTAATTTAGGCACACAATCTAAATTTTATTGACCTGGCAGAGTGAAGGGCAAAGTTGACCTCAGCAGGATTTGAATTCAGAACATAGCATGCTGGAAGAAATACTGCTGGAAGACTATTTTTTCTTATGCTCTGGCAATTTTGTCCATCCACCATCCTAATAATAATAACAACAACAACAACAAAAGAGATTCATGCCTGGAAATTAGTGATGACAAATCTTTTCAAGTCTAGTGGCCTTGTAAGTAATTCTTGTAAAACAGAGTATGACAGATTTGCTACAACTCTCTTATTTAAGTCTTAGTTCCAATGACTCTTAATTACTTGAAGATGGTGTTTGGTGCTACTCTTCATTCTTATTAGAAATGTTCCAGTCAAATATTTCAGTTTCCTTAAATCTCTAGCCCAGATACTTTCTTACTTCTCTAATCTAGATGCTTTTTAATCATTAATCATGTTCTTTTCTTTTTTTTTTTCCTCTTGCACTGTTCTTGTGTCTTACAGTAAAATGTATGATATTAAATATCTTACTTTCTCTTTCTAAGTTCTTTCTCTTTCTAAGTTCACACTGAAATAATTCCACAGGATCTGACAAGTCACTTTCAATACAGCTTCTGGCGGATAATGGCATCATTTTTTTTCATCTACTTTAAATCCAAATTTCTTACTAAGCTTCTAGTGTATATTTTCCCTACATTGTCAAAATCTTCAACTGATTTCAATTACCCAGTAAAACCTCCCCATTTTCCCATCTACAGTCTCTGTCTTTAAAGAAACAGAAGACTGTGTTATAGTATTTAATTCCATTCTTTTACATTCTGACAATATTAAAGTTGCTTTCCCTCTCAGTGGGATCAATAAAATATCAGTCAAATACTGACCTGAAATCAGTCAACTACAGCCCTCCCCTAAAAGCAAGAAGTCTGGAACCAAAGTGGGTATCTTTTGAATTACTCTTTTACTCTTTTACTTGTTTCAGTCATTTGACTGTGACCATGATGGAGCACTGCCTTTAGTCGACCAAATCGACCCCAGGGCTTATTCTTTGGAAGCTTAGTACTTATTCTATCAGTCTCTTTTGCCAAACCGCTAAGTTACGGGGACGTAAACACATCAGCATCGGTTGTCAAGCGATGTTGGGGGAACAAACACAGACATGCAAACATATACACACACATACATATATATACATACATACATACGACGGGCTTCTTTCAGTTTCCGTCTACCAAATCCACTCACAAGGCTTTGGTCAGCCCGAGGCTATAGTAGAAGACACTTGTCCAAGGTGCCATGCAGTGGGACTGAACCTGGAACCATGTGGTTGGTAAGCAAGCTACTTACCACACAGCCACTCCTACACCTATTGCAGAATTCCATAAAATAAAAAAGTTCTTGTTGAAACAAGACTGGAAAGCCTCTGGTTTATTTATATCTCTTACGATATTGAGAAATTACAACTTCACATACTCTCTTCATCAATGATTTCATATTTTCATGCTAGCAGTATAAGAAACAATTCTTATTTTTATCTAATCATTACAGGCATATTATAGATTGTCTGAAATAGTGGGATAGTTTGAAATGATGGTGTTTAGATCGATAGGAACGAGTTTCCATTGTCACAGAGACACAGCGGCGATTGTGATGATTAGATGAGTGAAAACGAGGAAAGAGACACTGATGGTATTGATTATTATATTGATCGCATTAGAGAAGATGAAAATGACTAGGATGTTAAAGAGTATTAGATGCAAGACTTAAACTTTAGAAGTATTCCTGAATTAATATCAAAACTTGAAAAGAAAGTAAAAAAAAAAAAAGAAACAAAAAGACAAAGAAAATGTAGAGGATATGTTTTAAGATGTACACAAACATATGTATTATATCCAAACATATATGTACACATATTTGACAGTCTATTTTGTAGGAATAGATATGTAATAAGTGAATATGTATTCATCATAAAATAGAAAGAAAGATAAAAACACAAAAATAAGAGATGCTAATTAGATAAAGATCAACAAATTCAGCTCTGGTGTAAATTATTACGATTAAGATAATGATGTTAATCTTAACACTTTTAGTTTTCCACTTTATTTTTTTCAATTTTCCTGGCATTTACTTTTAGTAACTTCTGTTTTACCGTTATATCTTTTTGCTTTTTTGCTTAATTTCTATTTAGAACAAAATTTTGGTCGTATCTTTAATTTTTTTTTTTTTAGCTTCAGCTTATCAATACCATGTAATAGGAAAATGAGAAGAAAGAAATGTATTTAAAAGAAAAAAATATCTAATATAAAACTAAATTTTATCTATTTGCTTATTTACATTAAAATTTTGATAATACTGAAGTGGTAAAGTTGTGAATAATTAATATGAATGCCAACCAAAAATTAATGGCTACATTACTTTTGCTGCATTCAGCTCTACTTGGGCAATCAATGCCAACATCATTACCTCCTCCTCTTCCTACTCCTCAAGGAAGCATTTTAAATTTTTCTCTTGTATAAATTCTTTATAGTTCTTTGAAGAAACTATCTGTTTGCTATTCTGCCAGGTATCGCTCCAATTTTTTCTTGGAGTAGGACCTAACAGATATGACAAGTTGAGAAGCTTCTTTGAAGATACTTTATGTTTACTATTCTGCTAAGTATTGCACCAATTCTTCTTGAAGTAGGACCTAGCAGATATGACAAGTTGAGAAGCTTTAACTTCAAAATATCCTTAAAACAGAGTATTGTACAATTAACATATATTTTATACGTGACATGTCCTTCTCGACAAAATATCAAATGCTAGAGTTGTGATCCTTCTAAGACACAAAATTGACTACTGATAACAAAAATGGAAGGCCTTACATAGCATATTATACCATACAATAGTTATTACAAGTCTTCAAGACATACAAGAGAACATTTAAGATATAAGCTATATTTTCTTTACAAACTTATGGAAAGGTTCCTGTATATATATTTTTGTTACTAAAAAAAAAACAAAGAGTTGATTGCTGATTCACCAATGAGAGAGCTCAACTTAGTATCATGAATGCTTACACAGTGTATACGAGTGACTATGAGTGTAGAAGAAAGAGAGAGGGGGAGAGGGAGAGAGAGAGAGAGATGCTTTTGAATGCAGAAAAACAATGTTACAGAATGATTTTGTTTTAATTTGCTATTTTGAAAGACACCTGTGTGTGTGTGTGAGTGTGTGTGTGTGTGCGAGTGTGTGTGTGTGTGAGTGTGTGTGTGTGTGTGTGTGTGCGTGTGCGTGTGTGTGCGTGTGTGTGTGTGTGTGTGTGTGTGTGGTTGCATGTGCATGTGCAACTTTTGTTGAGGGGATTCCAATACTGGAATTTATTCGCTTCACTGAAAGACGGAAATCAACAGGATTCAAACACAGACATCATCACTTATATTTTTCCCCTTATACAATTGGTTAAAATGCTTGAGAATAAAAGAAAGGAGGAAGAAAACACACATTTCTTTAAAATAACAACATTGCTAATAATAGGGGTAATTAATATAATGATGATATTGATAATCTTCAATCATTATGATCTTCCTCCCCTACTTTTCAACATCATGGTCATTATCACCATCACAAAGAAAGCAAAGTACAAAATAGCAGCAACAGCAATGGTAGCAGAGAATTTATGAGCTCCAGTCACAGTATCAGCTGTTTAATAAAAGAGCAAAGCCACAAGTTTCCTTCAATGCATGTTTCCCTATGCATCCAATTTATCCTGCACTCTGTTCCAGCTGAGAAAACAAAACAAAAAGGGAAGAGAAAGGGAAAGGGAGAAAATAGATGGGAGGGGATTGTAGTTATGTGGTCATTTTGTCTGAGATTGTTTGTCTGGATAAACTGGCTGGTCAGCAGATTGAAGGAGAGATAAATAAATGTTGGGGGCAACAGTCAAAGATATCAATGTCATGGCAATTTGGCTCCTGCAGATTCAGAGAGAATATAGAAAGGGAACGGTCAAGAAAGAGGAGAGTTCAAAGACAGAGAGAGAGAGAGAGAATATGAAAGAGGAGTAAGTGCAATAAAAAAGACAAAGTAAATAAGTAAGGGGGTAGAAAGAAATGGAAATGAGTAATAAAAAGGACAGTAGAAAAGACATTAAGGCGAGTGTATGTGAAAAGTGTGTATCTGAAAGTGGTGGTAGAGGTGATCATATGGTTGACAGTCATGAGAGAAGGAGCTATAAAGGCTAATTCTCCTTTGGCTTTGCCTGCTTTTCTCTCTATCTTCACATTATGTTCAGTCTATCTCCATGTCAAACTGTCAACAAATAACCTCAATTATTGTAATCTCAGTGGTCAGTAGACAGAAAATAAACATGTCTAACAGTCAACTAATAGGCATATCCTTGTCCAGGCCATTAATGACCTCTATCATCATCGCAGTAATTTTTACAACAATGATGAGAGCCACTACGACCACCCATACTACATCCAACAATACAACAAAGAGATTTACAAACGGAGAGCACACATCCCCTTCACTAAAAGCTTTAAGATGAGAACCACCACCACTACCACAAACCCAGCCACTAAACAATGAGCCACTGCAACCTTCATTACCACCACCACTCCTTTAATAATGTTTAGTAGTATTGACTATTAACGGAAGAACAAGAGAAAGAGATAGGGGGAAAGGGAGAGAGAAGAACAAAGGGGAGAGGTCTTTTGCAGCTCTCCATCTCTTGCTCCTTTCTTGGCCTATGGTGTTTGGTGCTTATTTTACCAAAGTAGTCGCAGATTGTTTGCATGAGGAGCGAAGTGTGTAATGGGGGTGTTCAGGGGGTGGAAAAAGGAAGATATGTTTGGGACAATGAGTGAACTACATTAATCCTACCCAACCCACCCTTCTACCTTCATGGCTGACCATTCCGCACACACACTCCTCTTTCTTTTAAGGTGGTGTTAGTGTTATTTATTGGCACTCACGAATATAAGGAGGTGGAAGTGGAGATGTAGAAGGGAAGCAATGAGAAAGGGGGGGAAATCAGAACAGATATGGTAAAAGTATGGGGAAATGGAGAGGAAGTCACCTGGAAAATGTAGAAAGGAGGAAGAAGAAATAAGATAGATTTCTGTCTTAGAGGGGGAATAATAGAGAGAGTTGAGGAAAGAGAAGTGAGAAAAAAGAAAAGTGGGGAGGAAAATGAGAGATGAAGAAAATGGGGATAGAGAGATAGGAGAGGTGGGGTGAGCAGAGATACCAGAAAGGTAATGCAGAGAGGGTAGACAAACAGAGAAGTCTTTCCTACTTCAATCATCACAGCAATTAGGAGAGGAATGAAGCTGAGGCCAAGGATTACAGAAAGGAAGAAAGGTCAACTAGTGACCAAGATTTGGAGGTTATTATTATATTGCTCTCTCTAAACACTTTCACACTCATATGAATAGTGTGCAACTAAATATATGCAATCACAGCAGAATCAGAAGAATGTAAGGTTCTTTAATAACATATGCACACTGGTTTATAGAGAATAGAAAGGCAGCAAATTAGGTATATCCGATACTAAACATAGCTACAGTTTGCAGTGAAGGAGACAATAGCAAAAAGATAAAAAAAAAAATTGCAAGAGAAGCAGAAGTAAATAAGGAAAGAAATTGTGGAAAGCCAGAGTAAAAGAATGAGAAGAAATCATGGGAAAATGTAAAGAAGATACAAATGGATAAAGGAATGTTATGAGACTAAAAGGAAATATAAATTAAAAATTGAAAATGATAGGGGAAATTAAAGAAAATATATTTCTCATAGATAAATATTTTGCTAAAAATTTTGAAAAAAATTGCAGCCGCATAATTCAAAATTGAATTTCAAAACATAGGCTTTTAAAAAAGTTATGTATATTAACTGTGGTTGTCACTGTCAAGCAAGTACATGACTCGGTAGCTTGTACTATGTTCTTGCAAAGTGTTTTAGGCACCTGTCTTGTAATAAGCAGGCATAAACATGCTCCTGATGATTGGTACTTTCAAAGTTGACTTGGTTGAACACTGAAGATGTGGCTATTGGAAGGAGGCAGCGAAGTGGGGTAGCAGCATTCAGCAGGTACTCAAGGACATAATGCGTTACCTGCTCCAGGAATCAATGCTGCAATCTTATGCAAACATGACTTTGTACCTATTTACACACATACAAACACACACGAGCATATGTGTGTGTATTTTTCAATGTATAGAAATATTTTTGTACTAAATTCTTTCAAGTAATACACGGTGCAGCAAAAGTAATGCCCTTTTTGCATTTAATAACTTTTAGAGTATACTCTTTACTCTCTTTACTCTTTTACTTGTTTCAATCATTTGACTGCAGCCATGTTGGGGCACCGCCTTTTTAGTCACGCAAATCGACCCCAGGACTTATTCTTTGGAAGCCTAGTACTTATTCTATCGATCTCTTTTGCCGATCCGCTAAGTTACAGGGACGTAAACACACAAGCATCGGTTGTCAAGCGATGTTGGGGGGACAAACACAGACACAAACATATACATGCACAGACGTATATATATATATATACATACATATATACGACGGGCTTCTTTCAGTTTCCGTCTACCAAATCCACTCACAAGGCTTTGGCCGGCCCGAGACTATAGTAGAAGACACTTGCCCAAGGTGTCACGCAGTGGGAATGAACCCGGAACCATGTGGTTGGTAAGCAAGCTACTTACCACACAGCCACTCCTGTGCTTATATAAATGTTTATTAAGTAATTTTTTATTGAACACAAATTTATTGCATTACTTAAAGAAACGATATAATAAACTAATGAAAAAAATTGTAGAAGTTCTATGAAATAAAAAAGAAACTCAATTAAAAAATAGAAAACTCAAATAAAATACAAAAGAGTATTACTTCTGCCACACCCTGCATAGTAATTTTTTAATGTTTATGTAATATGTATTCCTTGTAAATGTGATATATACTTTTGTTCTTTTACACGTTTCAGTCATTGAACTGTTCCCATGCTGGGTCACAAGCACAAATGGCGTTTTTAATCTATTATCTGCTGAAAAACACTTCAAGATTTTTCACAAGATATTCTGATGTTTAATTGTACAGAGCAAAATAGTTAATCATTAAAGTCACTAGAATGTAGGTGAATAGACAACTCTATGATTGTTAGAATATATCTTGTAAGAATGAAAATAAAAAATGAGTAGATGAAGATGACCTTACAGTTTGCGATTCTTGCAATAGAAAAGGGACTGAAAAAAACAACTTCAAGTATTCATGATATAAAGAAAATATCAACCATGTCAGGGTTAGTGACAGGAAGGGCACCCAGCTGTAAAGCAATACTTCGAAAATATATTCTATTTAACCCCGGCTAGCATGGAGGAAAAGGATGAAAACAAATGAATACATATGAATATGTGAATGTATATATATGTTCGCATGCTTGTATAAATGTAATGCAACAAAATGTTCTATAATAAATATAAAATAATGTGTTGATATATAAATTCACTACATCACACTTTATTTGCAGATTATCAAAATATTTAGCAAAATTAAGAATGTAACATCTTATATAACTTTGAGTAATAGAAGAAAGATAGAGATTTTATCAATTTGACCTAGCATAAAAGACACATATATATGTACATACCATAACAAAGGAATCACAAATAAACATCTCAATTATCACGGTAACTCCACTCCTCTCTCTCTCTCTCTCTCTCTCTCCCTTTCTCCCTCTCTCATACTTTCTCTGTTTTATTCATATAGTTGACTGAGTCAATAATTTGACTATGAAATTTAAATATACATTATAATGGTGTATAAACCTCTAAACTATGATGATATTACTTGAAACTGTACCGAACAAAAAACATAACTAATAAAATACTTAAACTACAGAGAAAGTAAAGAGAAAATAGTGATACAATAGGCACATGTGTGGCTGTGTGGTAAGAAGTTTGCTTCCCGACCACATGGATTTGGGTTCAGTCCCACAATGTGGCACCTTGGGCAAGTGTTTTCTACTATAGCCTTGGGCTAACCAAAACCTTGTGAGTGGATTTGGTTGATGGAAACTGAAAGAAGCGCTTCATATATATATAAATTAAAAAGGGTGGCTCAATAGCAATTAGAATCTAGAGGCAAAATTAATAGAGGTCACTAAAATGACAGAGGGTGTTGATTAGCATCGCTTTTGCTAAAGATATGAGTTAAACTAACTCAAATTTGCTGTTTATACTTTTGCTGTTTTGGAAATCACACATTTTCAATGTTTTTGTTTTTTTATAAGACTGACAGAGGTAGTCAAGTTTAACCCTAGGCATTAAAAGCCGATGAGGAGGATTGAGATGGTCAACATCAAAATTCAAAATCGCAATCTGGCTATATACACTGGGGACATACCCCCCTTTGTCAGTCACTTAAGACAGTGTGTTTGTGGCTTTGAGTTGGTTTAACCCTTGTCTTTAGCAAAAGCTGTGCTAGTTAGTACCCTGTGTCACTTTAGCGACCTCTATTAATATGTGTGTGTGTGTGTGTGTGTGTGTGTGTGTGTGTGTGTGTGTGTGTGTGTGTGTGTGTGCGTGTATGCTTGTGTGTGTATTTGTACTCTCCCTCCACCACTTGACAACTGAAGTTGGTGTGTTTACATCTCCATAACTTAGTAGTTTGGTAAAAGAGACCAATAGAATAAGTACCATGCTTAAGAAGTAAGTGCTGGGGTCAATTCGTTCAACCTAAATTCTTCAGGGTGGGTCCCCAGCATGGCCACAGTCTTTTACTAAAAAAAGTAAAAAAAGAACAAAAAAAAGAAAAACTATAAAATGTAACCCTACTGACCTAAGCACACAATGTTTTAGTTGATATTCTCTTTGACTTACCACTTTTATTCTAAATCTTGATACTAAATATTTCATACTTCATTACAAAGTTAAATTACAATAGTACAGAAAATATTTCTACAAACTGAATATATAATGACTATTAAAAATAAAAAAAATTACAAAAAAAAAAAGGAAGAAAATCAGTTTTTGAGTATTTAGACTTCAAACATACTCTACAGGTGACTAGTAACTTTTATTTGAAATAATACTAAAAAAAGCGATGATGATGATGATGATGATCGTGATGGTAGTGGTAGTGGTGATAATGATTTCTAACATTGGCACAAGACCAGAAATTTTGCGGGAGGTTGTGTGTCTATTGAATTGACTCGCTGTTGTCAGAATGAAAGGCAAAAGCCAACTCTGATTAGCCTTTCAAGTGTAAATAATTTTTCAATCATTAACTCTTTATTTTTCGATGACATATGATGACAAAACCTGTCCTACTCTTAGTAAACCAAACTGTATTAAGATACGCATCTCACTTGATTACCAATTGTATATTAGCTTGAGTGATGAATTTTGACACTTTCACTAATTCTTCAGCAGCTTCAATGTATCTCAAAGAAACAAATGTATCAAATGTGTCTTTGTGGTATAAATTTAAGTAAAGAAGTGATAGTGTTCTAAAAATAACCACCCACCAATAACTGTTTAATCAATATGGAAAGTTGAAAATTGTGTCTGTTTGGATGTCAACTAAACATTATTATAGAGCATTTGTAAAATAATGTAAGTTTGTGTTCTATGAGATGAGGTACAATGTTTCCAAAAAGGTTTTCTATGAACTTTATTTTAGTTTTTATTATAATTTATTTTTTCTGATTATTACATGGTAGTGAGTTGGGAGAGTCAATAGAGTGTTGGATAGAATGCTTCATGATATTTGAACCAACTCTTTGAGCTTTGAGTTCAAATTTTATTAAGGTCAACTTTGTCTTTCAGCCTTTCAGGGGTCAATAAAAAAGTACCAGCCTAGGATTGGCAGAATTGTTAAAACACCAGACAGGATTCTTTCTAACTCTGTGTATTCTGAGTTCAAATGCCACCCTGTTACTGGAAAATGGCAACTCTTCTGACAGGAGTTGTGACTAACAGGTGGTATCAGCAATTTGAAAAATCAATGGAACTGTACTCTCTTTGTTCAGTAAGAAAATCAACCACTAGCACTGCTATATGGCAGCTTGATACCATTACTACAGTTTCCAGAGAAAATATATTTTAAAACACTTACTATTCATCATATGAAGTTATATCTGCAATAGTAACCAATTAATTTAGATAAATATTTAAAACATGGGAGGTAGTCTACAAATGAATGAGCTTTTAATCCCTTTGTTACCATATTTTTTGCTAAAATATGCATTCTCCATTTCAATTAAGTTTGAAAATAATGAAAATTTAATAAAATAACTGTGTTATTATTAAGCTGATGTTTGGTGCATAAATCAACATGAAATTTTTAAGCAAGGTTTTAATTTGGATCACTTTATTTGTATTGTAGTACAATATAAATACAATATAAATAAAGTTTGTACTGTAGAATATGGGACAGTCTCAGGCAGGTCAGTACCAAAAAAAGTTAAAGTGTTAATTTAGAAACTGTGGAAATGGAAACCCACATTTCAGTCAATTCTTTCTCTGTGTGAATGTGTGAGGGGATGAGATGGTGGTGTGGTGTATGCAAAAAAAAAAGGATAAAAAGAAAGAGAGATTAAGATGCCACCTTGATTATCACAGATGAAGTGAAATATCAGAGCGTAAGTAAATTCAGTAAATACGAAAAGCTGTGAGTTTATCTGCAGATATCTTCTTTTGTGCACTTACAAAGCTGAGAATAAAAGAGAAAGCTCCCTGAAGGTAAACGAAGAATTTTCTTTTAACTTTTAGCAAAACTGCAAGCAGCATGACATTGTGATGAAAATGTTTCCAAGTTGTGAGAAAGAACAAGAACAACCAAAAGCCATGATCTGTTCAGCTTGTGTCACACATGCTAGCAAGATGTGGCTATATTTACAAGAAAAACATTGCCCC
>NC_068983.1:81315405-81318482 GCF_001194135.2 Octopus bimaculoides
AGAGACATATTTAGGCAAGCTGTAGGAGACCTCCCAAGGACTCAGTGGATGTTAAGAAAAGATGTTAAATCTCTACCAATTTTACATGCCTTGGCAGTGACTCAACCATGTACAATAGATTCTTATATACTTCCAATTCTATTCATAAAAGTGCATTTAACCAAAGATTTGCAAAACTTTGATATAAATTTCTCAAAAACAATATCTTGGGAAGCAAATTTTTCACTAAAATGTAGAGACAGCAAAAGAGGAATGTTTTCAAAAGTCTTTAAATTTACTGCACAAATTTCATTTGATTTTCTTATTTTACATTACCAACTTTATGACGATGGATATAAGGATTGAATCAACAGTCATTATAGGAAATTCTAAACACTAGAGAATGTTCGAACATTTAAATTATAAGAATGCGCATAATTTTTTATAGCAATAATGGTTTTATTAATTAAAAACAAGATTTTTCAGAATTACCTATAAATAGTAATGGCGTCAAATTCTGGCACAAGGCCAGCAATTTTGGTAGAAGGGTTTGTGAATAATATTGACCCCTGTACTTGAGTGGGATTTGAATCAGATTGTAAAGAGCTGGAGGCAATGGCACTAAGCTTAAGTCTAATGCACTAATGATTCTATCAGCTTGCCATCTGACCTACAAGGTAATGATACTATATACCTAGAAATGTACACTCCGATTGTTTTTTTGTTGCTGCCTTTTCTCACAAACAAACTTATACTTCTGATAAAGAACTCAAAAAGAAATTACAGAAAGGTGTATAATTATGTCTAGATCTAGATAAACAGAACTTCATATAAATCATGGAATCTTACTTGATATTGTGAAAGAAATGCAGTAGTTACAATTTAACTTTCAGTAAATTCCAGAACAGCTGAGGCTATACAGACTTAACTAAACAGGTGTCTCAACTGATCTTCAAGTAATTAAAGGTATGGAACATTTCTCAAAGTGTGTTCATGTTAATTAATACAGAATTCTTTGAGCTTGAACTGAACAATATTGAAAGGTAATTAATCAACTTTTGTTTCTGTTTTAGATCTAGAAATTCCAAGAAGTGCACAAATATCAGCAGTTATAGCTTTATTATAGAATATTTTAAATTCCAGTTGCTCAGCTATAATGTGAAAATGACTACTATTTTCCAGCTGAACAAAGAAATGTTTCTGAGAATTTGATGCAGTACCTCTTGAAAAACTTGTTCTAGGTACATAGAGTTGTGGAGAAGGAGAAATGGGTAAAATGTTTTTATAAAGGTTGTGTAAGATGAGGCAGAAAGATGATGGTAGAAAGAAAAGAGATACATAGGCTGGATTTAGTAGGTGACAATTTCAGAAGAGTAAAAACAACTGAAGAACCTCTAGAAAAAACAAAACAAAACACAAACTAATAAGGCAGTGGTTGTGGTTGTAGAGCATTGGCATGTGAAGGTTTGCCTTAAAATGGGAGCTGTTTTTTCTTCTATTTTTTCTTTTTATTGCAATCAAGAATGTGAATGCATGTAATGAGTGCACCAAGCATGTTGTGTAAATGGTATTATCTCCCATCTAATATGAAAATAGATGCAATAGTTTCACTATTTGCATAACATTCAATAAGTAGCAACACTACAGAACCAAACACACACACAGACGCACATGCGCGTGCACACACACACACACATGCGCACACACACACACACACACACACACACAAATACATGCACATGCATACATACATACTCACAGATGCACATCCACCTCAACATCTGCTCCACAAAGACTGATTAAATCAACCATGCATGCATGAAAATAGACACATAAATATGCACACACTGGCATTTACATGCACCACCTACCAAACCCGCCACACACACACACACACACACATATGTGCACAAATACATATTCATACATAAAAGTCTGAATAATTTCTATTCAATAAGGCATCAACTAAATCTTCAGTAGTTGACTGAACACACACGTACATATCGTAAACTATATAAACACACTTCAGTATCATTGATCTAAGATTTCAATAAGGTAGTTGGGCATATACTCAAAAAAACACACACTTACATATAATGTGCATGCGTGTGCATGTAAGTGTATGCATGTGTACATGCACACAACCAACTCCATTCAATAAGAAACTGACTACATTTTCAAGATGATGAATTAATAAAAAGCTTCACAAGAATAAACTATTTTCCATAAGTTTTTGTATTCTTTCTTATAATAGGATGACTCCTGAGACACAGAATTATAGACATCTGTATTGAGTCATTGAAGAAATGCTATCACTGGATATATATATATATATATATATATATATATATATATATATATATATGTTTATGTGTGTGTGTGTGTGTACATACATACATGTGCAAATGCATATATGTATGCAAGTTTATAATCGTTATCAAATTGTGTGACTGTTAAGAGTCACACAACTATAGGCAATCATAATGAGTGATCACAGAAATGCCCTTATGCATGTATGCTAGAAGCTAATGATCCAGGATTATTCTAATCAATAAAATTAGTAGGTTCCAAATATGCTTAAGATATTTCGATTATCATCTTATTGTTATCAGTCGGTTATTATCTGAAAAGTTAGCTCCAAAAAAATGATCACAATTCGTGACCTCTAGCAGGGTCATCTTAGAAATATTGTAGGCACCTAGGCAAATCAATGCACTGCTCTTTAGCGTATTTATTGACAACAAGCCTCTGTACACATAGATCAGAACGGTTCCCTAGACTGGTGGGGATCCTTGGCAACTGCCCTCTGTGTCCATGCCTTAAGACAGTGCTGGTTTCTTGTGCATGGGTGCTTGTCTGTGTGTGTACATGTATGTGTGTGTGAGTAAATTAACATCATTTTAAAACAAAAATCCAGGGAGATAAAAATAAAATATACACAAGCAACCCTGGTGAATCATGATTTAACTTCAATAGGTGATGCGTGTGCATATGAATGGCAGTGTGCACAAATGTATGAGTGCATGAATATCTGAGGGTTTGTGTACGTATGTTAGTCTTGGTGGATGCATATGAATATATATATATATATATATATA
>NC_068983.1:81319025-81333068 GCF_001194135.2 Octopus bimaculoides
ATATATATTATACAGATCTTTTTTATTGTGTGTGTGTGTGTGAGTGATAGAGAGAGGGGGGTGGAGTGAGAGAGAGAGACAGACAAACAGAGAAAGTGTGCACATAGATTTCTGTGTTTCTATAGTGTTTGTGCACTGTCTACATATATATTTAGAGAGAGAAAGAGGAAGGGTGAGTATGGGTAAATGTGCATGTCGGACAAAAGCAATGCTTATCCACAAAGCTAATACACTTCCTTCACGTTCTTTTTCTTCTTTTTTATTCGTACATGGATAAGAGAATGAAGAAGTGGGAGGTGGGTGAGAGAGGAAGGAGGAGGAGATGGAGAGAAAAGAGTTAGACTGGAGTGGTGGGAGGGCGACTAACTTAACATTGAATTCATTTGCATTCAAAGTATATAATTCATTTAGAAATAATAGATTTGATGTTGATGATGATTGCAAAGTGGAAAGGGTGGTGGTGATTGTGATGGTGGTGATTGTGGTGGTGGTGGTGGTGCTGGTAAATATAGGTGACAGATTGGAAATGGAGTAGAGTAGATGAAGAGGATGAAGATGTTGGCATTGTTTGTATCTAGGGAAGTGGAGATTGTGGTAAGGGTAAGAGGAGGTGATGGAGGTCGCAGTTTGAGGCTGTAGAAAGGTTGGATATTGGGGATGTTTGTTGTGCTATGGTGACTAGCAGCTGAGCTGTGATGGTAGAAAATATAACTGTAGCAACAGCAACACAGACTCTAATAGTAGTAGTAGTAGTAAAGAATGTAAGAAAGTAGCAAAGGTAAAAGTGATAGTAGTAGTAGTAGAGAAAGTACTTAGCATAAATATAATATAGTACCAGGAGAAAATGTACAAGAAATAGCAGAGGTAGAGGAGGTAGTTGGTGGTTAGAGAACCAGCATGAGTAACATTACTTCCACAACCTCCTCAGACATGTCTAATCATAGTCATTCTCTTTGATGACTGGTTCATTCAGTTTCTTTTTCATTAAAAATGGGTTTTCAAAAAACTGATTTCCCCAAGAATAAAATGCTTGACTATAGAAATTTCCTTGTTGAAGGATGATTCAATGGCTTGCAGTGATGTATAACAGATGTAACTAAAGAAGTAATGATGACAAGAAGAAGAAGAAGAAGAAGAAGAAGAAGAAGAAGAAGAAGAAGAAGAAGAAGAAGAAGAAGAAGAAGAAGAAGAAGAAGAAGAACAACAACAACAACAACAACAACAACAACAGCAGCAGCAGCAGCAGCAGCAGCAGCAATGAAAGTGATAATAAAAACAATAATATGACTGAAAGAGAGAGAGAGACAGAGAGAGCTACAACCAGGACTGAACAAGGAAGATATAAAAGTTATGCAGCATTAAAGTGTTTATAATATCTTTTGTAATAGTGACACTGGGAAGAGTACAGACATAAACAAAAAAGAATCTACAAAGACTCAAAAGGAAATATTGGTATTCAGTTCAAGATGATTGAAATTGCTGGAAACTATCATTATTAATACCATAAGAATCCTAAGAAAGATTTGAGAACTTTGAAAAGTATTGTTGATACAAATATTTATCAATAATACTATCTTGAAACTCCAAAACCTTTATGAAATTTTTGTTGGTGTTGATGATGATAATCCACAAAGTAGGGAATCTCATTCAGAGGTAAATATTTTAAGATCTCTGGCTTCACACTGTAATAGTTTATATACTTCTGTCTCATACAAGAATGCAGAATTTTATTAATCTAATTAATTATCACAATATTTCTCCCTACAAATTTTCAGGTCTTGGGTCAGTTTTTGGTCTTATGTTTATATTAGAAGAAACATCATGTTAAAGGAGGAAAATGTGGGAGCTATGGGCATTGCAGTATAAAGTTATGTCTTTTTGCTCTCTGTGTTCACATGCCATGGGAATTTACTTTCTGAGGTTGATAACATAGGAGTCACTTAAATATCAGGGCTGATTTAATTAAACGTTTCCTCTAGAAGAATGTATGGCATTATGACTATATTAAAAAAGCATTTTGGTATTGATTGCAATATGATAAAATATACTTTTGCTCAGCATTAACAGAAGATTTTAATAGATTTCTTCCATTTAAAGAAGTAGAATGAAGTGTTTTAGTCAAAGACAAGAAAAGACCAGAAAAAAGCTTAGAATACAACACTCTTTGCTAAAAATAAAATGGATCTCTTTACAACTTCAAAGTGTGCAGCAACAATATCCAAAATACATGATGTGCAGGAAAATGTGAGTTGTGGCATTTATGCTTTTCTGTTGAGACAGTATAAATGTTATGAACTATCTTAACAATGTAAGCCAAAACTTCTCCAAGAGTCAAGACTAGAATATAGGATCAACTCACGGGGAATTTAACTTTTTTCTATGATACCCGTTTTCTCTACAGAACTCAACAGCCTAATAATAAGGAATTCTAACATAAAAACATGGTCATACAATTTGGAGAAGAGATTTTCTGATTCTGTTGACCTCTAATACTTAAAAAGTAATTATTTCATTGACTTTTGAAAGATATAAGAAGTAACACTAACAGGAGTTTAATTAAAAACACATAACTAATGAATACAGGGCATTTTTTTCTGGCATTCAACACTCATTAAAGAATAAAATTTTGTAACAGTGGCACAAACCCACACATAAACAGGAGAAAGATATAAATGACTGAATCAACTGCGGGTATATTACTGATACTTATTTATCCACCCCAGAGGGATGACAAAGAGAGAAAGTTAAATAGTATCATATTCCTAACCCGACTGTCTGCTTAACAATTGTTTTTTTTTTTTTTTAATATAGGCACAAAGCCTGAAACTTGAGGAGATGGGGGGGGGGGGCTAGCTGATTAGATTACTTGGTTGGTACTTTATTTTATTGACCCTAGAGGAATGAAAAGCAAATTTGATCTTGACTTTGGAAGGATTTGAACACAGAACGTAAAATGCCAGAACAAATAGTACAAAGAATTTTGTTTTATGTTCTAACAATTCTGTTAATTGAGTACTGTCTTTTAATCATAGTACAAAGACACATTCCCTGGAAATAAATTCTAATAGAAAATTGTTGCCTATCTTCCTTTTTCTTTACTTTTTGATTCCAATCAAAGGGTACTCAATTTTCACATTTGATATAACAAAAATTGAAGGAAAGGAGCAAATAGGTTATTTATTTAAGGATTATTGCAAGAAAACTTATTATATAGGACACACTGTCAGATTTAAGGACAATTGGGAAGTGAAATTATGACATTCATGTCCTTCACAAAGGCATTGATGACATAAAAGTTAAAGGAGGTTAAACCTAAGAATAAAACAAACTTGATCACAGATATATCTCACCAGGAGTTTAGCCTTACTTTATCATAATCAACAGTAGAGGTGCAATGGCCCAGTGGTTAGGGCAGTGGACTCGCAGTCATAGGACCGCGGTTTCGATTCCCAGACCAGGCATTGTGAGTGTTTATTGAGTGAAAACACCTAAAGCTCCATGAGGCTCTGGCAGGGGATGGTGGTGAACCCTGCTGTACTCTTCCACTACAACTTTCTCTCATTCTTACTTCCTGTTTCTGTTGTGCCTGTAATTCAAAGGGTCAGCCTTGTCACACTGTGTCACGCTGAATATCCCCGAGAACTACATAAAGAGTACACGTGTCTGTGGAGTGCTCAGCCACTTGCACGTTAATTTCACGAGCAGGCTGTTCTGTTGATCGGATCAAGTGGAACCTTTGACGTCGTAAGCGATGGAGTGCCAACAACAAAATCATAATCAACTAAAAAAATATTACATGCACTTTAACTAAAAATGAATTTTAGTAACAAACTCAAAATATATGTTACATGCAGAAATATTTTAAGAAGTTGCTGCACTATATGAAAATTTGCAGTGTACATTGACACTAATTCATTCACTCCTCCTTAAGCCTTTGCTATAATTTTTCTTATATTTATTTTTTTATTTGTTTAATAGTTGTTTCATGTCCCACAAATACACATTCAGTTTTATCCTTATGGCTATGTCTGACAATTTCAAAGCAAAGCAAGAAATTAAAAAAAAAAAAATTTCAACAAAAGGAAAATAAACCAAACTCTCCCTCCCTCACCAAATAAACAAAAACATTAGGAATAGATATTCAATGAATGCAAACAAAACAAAAAAAAAAATGAAACAAATGCAAGCAAAATCTCTCAGATTCTATATCATACAATGGATGAGTGATGAGTAGAGTGGATTACATGCTTAGTGTATAAATTGGAAGTATGACTGCTTTGCATAAGAGATTATGGGTTCTTCTCCCACTGCAGGCAGTATAACAATCTACTCATGGCTTTCCTTCTATGCCACAGACTAACCAGCTGTAGAATAAGCACCAATTTTGCAATAGTCTAAAGTGAGAATATCATACACAGAGTAAGAACAGAGGTCTTATCTCTCATTCATTTAAAACAACTTAAGGAATCCATAAACAATGATCCTGCAAACCATATTGTACTGTATTGCTGCTTATTTGTATTTAATTTTTATTGGGGGAAAGAGAGAGAGAGAGAGAGAAATAGAGACTGACTCACTGCAGAAGAATCTCTCCATGTAATGAAGATATTTAACTAGATTGCAGTTGCAAAATAAAAATGAATGACTATATGCAACCTGCAGTAGTTAGTTAATACTTACAAAATTAGATGTGGTAACATAAGAATGATGACTGTTTTTCATGCTGATGGCATCCTAACTAATTTGTCGGTAAATTATTGTCTAAAATATGGTGTCACACCTATGCATATATAATCTTGTACATCTAACTTAGTGAGTTTTACATCACAACTTTGACAAGTACAGTGAAGTCATTGCTTCTGTAACAACGTTTAACAATACCAAAACATGTTCAGAGTTGTCTTCCATACATGCCAAACTGATTAAAGTAACATAAATACTCAGCTAACGATGTTCCCAATTAGTTTTCTTTTTAATGCTTGTTATTAGGAAACACTAACATGGATACTTGCTCTGCTTAAATGAAAAACCAACCATAGAACCCTCTCTGACATGCAAGTGCATTTAGCTATGTAAAGTATGTAACGACAACGAAATAGTAACACGACTCAATTTGTAGATGTAGTTTGATTTCTGGGCATTACACTCTTTGTGCAAGACAAATACAAGCAAAGCTACAGTAGACTGACTCAGCTATAGTTATTTAATGACATACATTCTAAACCACTCCTAAGAGATAATAGCAAAAACACAAGACATTATAAAGCAACCAACGCAACTCTAAACACCATTCCAACTCTGCTCGTTTGATAGCTGACAAATAAAAACTCATTAATAAATATTAATGAACTTTTTTTCACGTGTCTGCCATCCAATCAATAATTAAAATGGTTATTGCCACCTTTCTCAATATTATATACTGTGTAGAGATCTGCTTTGGATAACATATCTATAAATGTAATTCATTGGCAGTGTGTAATCTCTCACACTATCTGAATCCATCTATTGATGTGTGTATGTATGTGTGTGTGTGTGTGTGAGTGCTCACACATGCCTGTATGCATGTACATAGGAATGGAGTAGAGGGAGAGAGTGAGAAGAAGGAAAGGGAGCAGAAAAATTTTCTCTAAGTCTAAAAAAAAAAATTGTCTTTTAATGTTAACATTAAGTGAGAACTAAGCTAAATTATGGAGAAAAATAAAAATCATCCAAGTGACAAAATGCATATATGTATGCATGTGTGATGTAAAAGTATGTGCACACATACACACATAAGCACAAACAAATTGGAAATAAAGAAACAAAGAGAAACTGTAATATAAATTAATAGATATACAAGCATCTAACTTTTACATCAGTATCTATTAAATGTATCAGTAATTAGAGGCAAATAGACAGACAGAAACTTACACACACACACACACACATAATAACAACAACGACTATAATAATAATAATGATACTAATAATAATAATGATAATAATAATAATAATAATAATAATAATAATAATAATAATAATAATAATAATAATAATAATAATAAAAACTCATTATATTTCATTTTCATTTTTCCTAATATATATTAAGACGTTCAAGAAAATTCTCAAACAAATGTTATATCAATTAGTAGTGTTTATTAATAATTTTGCAGTTGACAAAAATGAAGAAAAGAAAAAGAGAATAAATAATAAGGAATAAGAAAAGAAAAAAATATTTAAAAATTATCTAAATAAAAAATTACATTGTAGACTTTTAATTTGTTCTTTTTATTAATTAGTAAGAGTTTCCATCAAATATAAAGGTGATGTAAATATGAGAAAGAGTGGTAGTGGCAACATACCTGCACTCCTGGCCACAGACTAAAATCATCACGTTGGTGACGTTCCGTCATATTTAGACTGGGGTAGCAGTCAGGACTGGAAAATACAAATAAATAAGCATATAAGTAAAAAAAATAATAAATAAAATGATTTTCGAAAGCATTGGAAGATAATGGCAAAGAAAATATTATTTACATCATTCTTGTTTTAAAATAGTAACAAATATAATTTTGACAAACAAAATTAATACAAAAGTTATTCTGTATATGATATAACAATGCTATGGCAACTACTTCACTGTTTTTGTCATCATGCAAAAAGATAAATTGAATTTCAAATTAACCATGCACAATAGTAGATGCTGATCACCACCTCAGTAGAAAAAGACCAGTGGTTCTCAATTAGGGTTCCATACGAACCCTAAGGGTCTATATAAGATCTTGTGGGGGTGGGGGGTCCATGCAAGAAAAATAGTAAATTGGGAAGTCACAGTGCTATTTTAAATGTCCATGGAAAACAAAAACAAAATTGCTTTAGATGTATTGATTGCAAGAAACAGACAGGTTTTTTTCACTAATGTTTTACATAGTTCAACATGTTTCTGGCAAACATGTTTTCTCAGAAAGTTCTATTGCAAACCTATACAAGTGAATGGATGAAAAACAGTATTGGAATTTTAAAAGAAGAATCTATAAAACTAGCTTTTAGACATTGAATGGCTATAGGAGTCCACCAGTATAAAATAGTGATCAAGGGAGATCATGGGTAAAAAAAATGGTTGAAAACTCCTAGACTGCCTATATTTCACAAATGCTAGATATGTTAACACACATATGAGAACATACACACAACACACTACCACAAAATAAAGGATATATTGAATAATACAGGCTTAGATACCCTTGGATTAAGAACAAAGATAGGAAGGCCTTTGATTACAAGCCTGCTTGATCGAGTCTGACCCGATGTGAAAAAATAAAAAAATAAATGATATACATAGATTTTAAGTAAAGAACAAGCAAATTCAGACACAAGCACTCAGTGAGTACAAATATGCCAATGCATAAATATTTTTTATTCACTTCAAATACAGTAGTAAAAAAATATAATGTCATCAGTCAGTCTTGTCAAGTTTGGTTGCCTATTTGGCTCAGCATCTTTTAACTCCTTAGCAAAGCAGTTCTTTTAAGTATTAACACCAATATTTTATAATTAAAAAATTCTAATTTTTCTCTTTAATCTAACTAAATGCCCCAGCATGGTTGAATTCTAAGTAAAAGATAAAAGATGAACCTGAACAAGAGAGGTTTATAACATACAATTTTACAACAAAAAAAAAAAAATAAAATAAGTAATGGTAAAAACAAATATTCTAAAGCAGTTATCATTAAGGACAAAAGCCTAGCAAACTAAGCTTTTTTAATCAGTAAAACTATTCATAAATTGTAATCAATGATTTAGTAATCCTTATTGTTTCTGAGAACTGAAAAATGAAGTAACCAACAATGTAATTTGAACTCATAAGCAAGAAGTAAGCTAGATTCTGTAAAGCTGTAAAGTTCTGTGTAGATTTTATCAATACTAATGGCAGCAGGCAAGCAAGGTTTGACCCCATTTAGGTGGAATGTAGAGAGTTTGTTGACCAGTCCCTTTACAGTGTTTACAGCATGCTTCATACCACAGTGGCCAGTAGGCAGAAGGCCATAAAGTTGGCTGTGGAAGCAGTAGAAATTATTTAGATCAGAAAGTACAAAAGCTGGAAGGGGCAGTGCTAACCAGAAACAAGCCTGAGCTTGATCAACCATGGGTATGTCACCTGGATGAGAATGTCTGATGTTGAAAAACTTGAAACACCTAATGACTCCAGGTGGATGATGTATGGGGAGAAAAAAATAATACTTTCAACCACACAGACATGTCTGTATTTATCATATATATATATCATCATCATCATCATCATCGTTTAGCATCCACTTTCCATGCTGGCATAGGTTGGACAGTTCGACTGAGGACTGGCAAGCCTCATATATATAGTAAATACAAACGATAGAATGAAGATGGCAATTTTTAATCAGTGATAACCCTTTCAATAATCAGAAGAATTTTTTACATTAATCACCATGATGCACATTGTGTAAATACAGAGGCTATGAAATAAGTTTTACTAATCATTTCTTCAAACTCAGTTATACCTGGTTTTCATAGCAGAAATTAGTCTATTAAATATAATAAAGAGGGAATGGTATAGGAAAAAAAAAAAAAAATTATAAACAGCAGTTTGTCACACTTTCAGAAATTCACTCAAGTAGGGAGACTATAGAGACAGATTGTCTTATTAGTTTCCCAATGTTAAATCTACTGTAAACAGCCAGGGCCGCAAATGATGACTGGCTAGGAATGATCTAATTTATTGTATGAACACTAAAGAGGCAGAGGTAAGAGCAAAGAACTCAAATAAATACATACACACATTCATGTACATGCTGACAAGTTTACATATGTATGCACTTGTATGCACACACATGCATACATACAAACATACATACATATATCCATGCATGCAGTATCTATGTCTATATGTAATGAATGAGTATCTGCAGCTCCAAATTAAGGTCTTTTATGGCGGTGTTTATAAAATACTATTAAAGTAGACAAATATAATCCCAAACTAATTTCATGTTTTTTTTGGGGGTCCTCTATTCAATTTATTTATTCAGTATGTCATGTTGCTTTAATAGCACCTTTACTTATTCCCTGCCCATTTCTTTCACTTTCTTGTTCTCTATGATGCCCTGTTTATTTGGATACTACAGCCTCGTTTTCACCATTTTAGTAAGCAGAAAGTACTGCTGAAGTACCTTATGTATCACAAGCAATATCATTTATCTATCAATAAAATCTCACTTAAATGAGAATATCATCTTGCAAGATATCAGTAAAAGATGTTTTTAAGTTTATAAATGATGAGAAAAGGGAAAGGAACCAAAATATACAAGCTAAACCCTTCTGAAAGACTAACCATGCCATGTCATCAAACATCCCTTTTGATGACCAAACATATTCTGGTCTTTCTACATATGCACTAGGGTGGATCAATCATTACAATTATTAAAAATTTGAATCGATTCGTATGAATAAAAAAAGATCCATTAGATTTTTAAATGCTTCAAAATGGCCAGTTGATTCCTATAATCATTCTTCTTTTACCATAATATTTCTTCAGTCCCAGAAGATACAGAGTTATCAATAAAGTCATCAAGTTTCAGAAATATTATGGATATATCTAAACTGGGTAACTGTCTAACACATGTTACACTGGAATACAAGATAATTTATTAATGAAATCTACAAAACATGAGCTTTGTTCTTAGAATTTCTATTTTAATAAGTTTTCTCTTTCTTTCTTTTTTTTTTAAAATTAGATATATGGATTCTTATCATTATTATTGAGAGGAGACAAATGATTAACTAAATCCAATATATTATTGGTATTAACTAATTTTATCTATTTTAGAGTGGAAGGCACCGAAAGCTTATTTTGAAATTGGCTTTTTATATTTAATATGTATACAGATAATTCCTGCCAAATTTCAAAGAATATTTTAAAGAATGATTATAGGAATGTAAATCACAAATTTTTAAACAGATTTTCATCCAGATATCTAATGAGATTTAGAATAGCTGTTTGATATGTAAGAAAGTGCAATGAAATTTCCTTCAATTACAATATTGTAAAGATATTCACCTTGCAACCACTTGGTTGTTTACACTGTGCTACACTTTAGATATGTGTCTTTTACTACAGTTTTGGCTTGACCAATACTTTGGTTGGGTATATCACATATGCATTGAAACACATTAGTAATATCAGTGAGAAAACAGACAAACTGATACTTTTGAATGCAGTGCCAAATAGTTTGTTTTCTGCCTGAGTTATACAGACACCCCTTTTCACTCTTGCCATAGTAAATAAAGTGAACCAGTTATTGGAAACATGTAACCAACAATGCAGATCATCATAAAATGTGATTTTATAAATCAATAACAAAAATAACCACTTGTTACTATCTTAAAAGGACCTTGGCACAATGCACAATGTAGCCCTGGATATACAAAATAAAAGATGAGATTGTTATGGCTAAAACACCTTTGATTACAGATCTGCTTGATGAGGACAATAACAAACAATAACAACATAGTAGTTTTGATACATCTGTTAATTTTTTTCTTTATAGTTCTGTGTTAAAGTTGGCATTACAAATTGGGTGTGTTCTCCAAGATCAGAAGGGTAAGAGCAGAGAAGGTATGAATGTTATTATCGTAGTAAGAAAGTTTGGAAAGTTGAGAATTTCAGTAGTGTAGAAATACATGAGCCCTCAGAAGAAGAGTTACAGAATGACTTTACATAACTCTTAATTAAAACTAAGGTTTACAGAATCCATGGAAAACTTAGAAAATAAAGCTTTCAATGTTCTTGAAATTTATGTTTCTTGGCCGATAAATAATTGGAAAACATTTAATATTCTAAAATCAAAGTCTCAGTTTTTTTGTATTTTGAATAACAAATATTCAGCTTTAAAAAAAAATTTGAGTCACAAAAATTAAAAGAAAAATAATAAAAAATTATTTTAAATAAATAGGTTGGTTTAGAAATGAACTGAAATATTAAGCAGGGAATTCTTGATAAATTATGAATAACATTTTCTATCAATGCTGTAGTGACAATGTTGAGTTGAGATTATTTTCGCAGGCATCAAACAATGCCTTCAGCTAAAATGTTGCTAAAACAACTGTGAAAGATTTCAAATATTCTTTGGAATAATTTTGAGACACAAGAAGTTGATATTTAACTTGCATCATTAAATACACCATGGCATACAGAATTATATATACCATAAAAAAGAAAAAAAATTCATGACACATTTATCATTGCTTGTACAGATATTAGATTTACTTATCAACTGATTGAAACGCTTAAGGAGAGAGATAGAGAGAGAGGAAAGAAGGGAGGGAAAGAGACAGAATTAAAGGTGGAAGGTGGAGGAAGGGGAAACAAATATATTAATGGAATTACTAATTGAGAAAGAACTTATTTTAATTATTCAGTTATTTAATTTCTTTATATTTTTCCTTTCTCAGTTATAAAAAATTAAATAATAATAAATAAAAATAAATAAAGATGTTAAGCTCCAATAGCAACTGGGAACCAGAGTCAATTTGTTTTCCTTGAAGACAGCAAACAAGTTTACTCAAAGCAAGATCCCTAATGAATAGGTTTCCAGTGACAGGAAATAACTAATGATTAATTTTGCTATGTCACGACAAACTTCAGTGACTGTGCCTATTGCTCAGAAGGTGAAGAGCATTCATTGTTATAGGAAAGCACTCACTCGAACTAATAACTACTGACAGGGAGACATTTGTTGTCATACAGGGGTTCACTGATTAACTATCTCTATAAATGAATTCCAATTGAAAATGAACAGACAAATGTTCAGAAACTTGGTCAATCATCTAGGATGTAATGATACTGAAAATTATTCTCGTTTCTTTTAGAATATTGTTGAAGAAAAGGGAGGATATATAGAATACAATGCCATTTTCAAAGACTGCCATAGTAGTTTATTGTAGAATAAGTCTTAAAAGATTCAGGAAACCAACTGATTTAGAAGAGTTACCCTTCCAAAACAGATCAAGACTAAAAGTAACTATTTTGTGCAAAACTAAATAAGGCTTAAATTAGAATTTTAATTAAATAAAATATATAAAAAAGCTGATTTGATTGTTAAAATAAATCTTCTATTTTCCTAAATTGTGTTTACAAAATACTCAACTTTTCTAAAAGTAAATTAGATTAGTGATAATAATAATAATAAATTCTTTCTACTATAGGCACAAGGCCTGAAATTTAGGGGGAGGGGGCATGTCAGTTACATTGCCTTCAGTACGTGACTGGTACTTGTTTCATCAACCCTGAAAGGATGAAGAGCAAAGTCAACCTCAGTGGAATCTCGACTCAGTCTGGTGTTCTAACTATTCTGCCAGATTACCTTTTTATAATAATAATAATAATAATAATAATAATAATAATAATAATAATAATAATTCAAATTACGATAAACGTAAACAAAGAAACAAAGTTTGCTTTTAGAAGCGTTGAGATGTCCTAGAAAGTTAAAGAGCTGGCTGCCAACACTTTTTTCTGCAAAATAGGGGTAGCTTATCCTGTTCAGGCTATATTATTAGCATTATCCTGCATTTGAGAATGTAAAAATTACTTCTTTAACTTAATAATAATAATAATAATAAATGTCCTGATGTAAAACCAGGCAGTGGCTCTCATGGCTTTTGATCTTAACTGATTGGAAGTGTTACCACGTACATTTTTTTGTCTTGGTATAAAAGATGTGCTACAGCAAATATTCTGCTTAATACCACAGATTTGCTCATCAGTTGTTTGACCTTAACCATTTGAGCATGTCCCTTAGTAGCTGACGATATGTGCATCTCTGATCATGAGCAGAAGTAGTGGTGGAAGCATCATAGCCATGTGTTGAGAGGAATTCTTTGGGGTTTGGATAATTCACCTTTGGAAACATGGGCGTTTCATTCAACATCCTTAAGCAACCCTTATTCAGGGACCTTTTGAGTGGGATGGGCTACTCAACCTGAAGAAAATTCTAACTGAGCCCCACCTGCAAGGTCATGCGCTGTTAATCTTGATATGAGGTCACCATGTTGTGCACATATAGTTGTGATGCATGTGCCTGGTGTACTCTTATCAGACAGGTAGTTAAGATGGGCATACTGGGCTTTGTATATTTTACCCCAGTGTCACTTTGATGGCATGCACTGCCCTCTCACTCAATAATAATAATAATAATAATAATAATAATAATAATAATAATAATAATATTGGTTTCAAACTTTGGCACAAGACCAAAATAATAGTAATAATATTAATAATGGTTTCTAATTTGGACACGAAATTAGCATTTTTGTGAAGAGGGAGGGAGTTTGTCAACACCATCAACCCTAGCAATTAAATGGTACTTTAATGTATCATCTCTGGAGGGATGAAAACCCAAACTGACCTCAGCAGGATTTAAACCATCCTACTAATGATTCTGACAATCCATGACCCTTAAAATAATGATGATTATAACAATGGCAACAGTAATAATATTGAATAAGTACAAAATCTAGGATTTTTAGAGAAAAGGCAACGAGAGGTTGTGACATACATTTTGTCTTCTTTTGTGTGCCTTTTCTAAAGATATTAACTGAAATAGAATTGAAACTGATTCATGGACTTGATTTGACAGTTTGTTACTACCCAATTGATTTGCCACTTACAATAGCCATGATGTATATTTTTACCCCAATAATAGTACACATAGCTTAGCAAAAGTTAAATATGCCTAAAACACTGAACATCTTTTATCATTGTTTGTATTTTTCCCAAAGACATGAAAATCTAAATCTATTTTCTCTTTCAATTCCTAACAACTTACAAAATATAAATAATTCTGACATTATTCTCCAAGAAAAACTAAATAGTCTTTGCAATTTCTTCTCGATATTTCATCTATTTCCAATTTCTTTTAATTATAAAATATAGCAAACACAACTGAAAGGGAATAATGGAGAGAGTTCTAATTAATATTTCATGAACTATGATAAGTCACAAAAACACAGAAACCTATATATATATATATATAT
>NC_068983.1:81333173-81338670 GCF_001194135.2 Octopus bimaculoides
TATATATAATATATATACACATACATACATACATATATATGTATACGCTAATATATATATATATATATATATATATTATATATGTGTGTGTGTACTTTTAGAATTAATCTTTCCTTGTGCTATATCCTTTTCTTACCTTTATTTTTTAAAAACTTTTTGGCTGTATCTACAGATTTTATTAATGAAAACTATGATTCCATTTGCTTAATCTCAATATATTAATATAAAAAATAATGTTCTACTGATTTCAGATGGTAATCCATTATTTAAGAAACTGAAGAATTCAACAGAAAATGTTCCAACACAACCAGTATGTGTTCTCAATCGATTTAGAAAGAAACATACTCCATGAAAACATGACTTTAGCAAATATACTATGACAAATGTGTGGGACAGATCATATGAAAGAGGTGAGTAAATAAATCATTAGTAGATGAAAATTCTGCCCAGGATAATAAAATCTGATGACAAAGTAAGATATTTGATAAACTAAACTGAAATAGATATTTTTTAAATGTCATGTTCACAGTAGGGTGTGTACAAAATAAATTTTGACATGTTGACATGTCAAAGTTTAATTCCTGTGTAGATAATATCTAAAATTGTATTAAAGAAATTCAAATTCTGTATTTTATATCATTGATTTATTCATAGATACACAAACATGTATGTGCAAAAATTACAGAAAATTCCTAACGATTAATTTAGAATATTAATTCAAAGCTTATTATTACTAACCTCAGAATAAATACAAGTCAACTTACCAAATAGTTACTTGTACATGTTATGATCATAGCTAGGGTAACAACAAATGCTACTAAATCTTAACCTGGATAAAGAAACTTAATTCTGATTTTGTAAATGATTTTACAGCACATAGAGAGACACACACATACTCTCTCCGTTTATTTACCTTGCCATATCTTAGAAAATTTTTCATGGAAAGATGAGAAATTTTCATTAAAAATGTTATAGAATTTTTCAAAATTTCAAAGGGAATCATCATATTTTATAAGACACAAAATTGCAGAAGCAAATAAAAACAATTACACCAGATAGAATTTTAAAATGGATACAGTATCTCCTAATTGCTAAGTAATTAAAGAGAAATAATACCTTAACTGAGAATAAGAGTTGGTTAAAATGTATGAAGGCAATGTTTATGTGCTTATCTCTATTTTCTGTCTTTTACTTGCTTCAGTCATTAGACTGCAGCAATACCAGGGCACCACCTTAAAGAATTTTAGTCAAATGAGTTGATCCCAATACTTATTGTATTTTAAAGCCTAGTTACTTATTCTATCAGTCTCTTTTGTTGAATCACTAAGTTACATGGACATAAACACACCAACACTGGTTGTCAAATAGTGGTGGTGGTAGTGGAGTAGGGTCAAACACAGACACAAAGCACACACACACATATGACAAACTTCTTTCAGTTTCCATCAACCAAATCCACTCACAAGGCTTTGGTCAGTTTGGGGATATCGTAGAGGGTGCTTCTCCAAAGTGCCATGCAATGGGACTGAACCCAGAACCATATGGTTGGGAGGCAAACTTCTTACCACATTGCCACATCTTCACATCTCTACATAATTCCAATGCATTGAACTACTTTAATGGAGTAAGATGTCACAGAGCATGATACGAAAAGATTATGAAGTAGATTCTTGAAGAAAAGTTGATGAATTTATAGAAGTAAATAACAAGGATTTGAAATGGCAACTTTCTGGTTTGCTATTAGTTGTGAGTCAATTAGTTGAACCCATTTAAGTTTCTGCAGGCTATTGATATTATCTTGGATTCAAGAACAAACAAAGGTTACTCAGTTTGATTTCTCATTGGACAATTTAGTTAACAGAATAAATTCACTCCAACAACTCATGTCATGTAATATCACTGATGAATGAATGATTCGATACAAATATAGAGAGGGAAAATGAGACATTCAGATAACACTCACTTAAGAAGTTATACCACAAAACCCTCAAAGTATGTATTGAGCACAGATTTAAAATCTACATGGAAATGGGAATATATAACTAGACTGTGTTTTTAGAGACTGCCTAAAGACCAAAGAAATGATGCTGAACTTCATTACTATCTTCTAAATTTTTGGTTCTACTTCATAAGAAAGAATAATGCATTTGAAAGATATGTAGTTAAATTAAGTAGAAAGTCGGAATATATCTTGACTCCTCCAAGTATAGCTTAATTGCAGGCTGATACTTGATTCAGCCAAACATATATAATAATCTTTTCCACTTTAGGCACAAGGCCTAAAATTTTTGGGAAGGGGGCCAGTCGATTAGATCGACCCCAATATACAACTGATACACTTAATTTATTGACCCTGAAAGGATGAAAGGCAAAGTCGATCTCGGCAGAATTTGAACTCGGAACATAAAGACAGACAAAATACCGCTAAGCATTTCTGCCAGCTCACCGCCTTAAACATATATAATATCATGACAGTATGTAAGAAATGAATATGTTTAAAAGAATTCTGTCCATCATCAAAAATTACAGGGGATGCTAACACACTGACACCAATTGTCAAGCAACAGGTGGGGGACAAACACATGCGGATGGATACACATGCTTAGATATATATATATATATATATATATATATATATATATATATATAATGGGCTTCTTCCAGTTTCTGTCTACTAAATCCACTCCTGAGGCTTTGGTTAACCTGAAGCTATAATAGAAGATATTTTCCCAAGGTGCCACACAAGTGCTTCTTACCATACAACCATGCCTGTGCCTATTCAAGAATTTAACAGTTATGTATTTAGTTACAAAATAAACAAATTGTTTTGTCTCAGGTTAATCCCGATTAAGAAGAATGTGATTAAAGGCATTTCAGCTAAGACCATCTTGCTTTTTGTAGACTGAGAAAAACATTGCCAGTACCTCATTCCTATTTCAAAATGGTAGGATGTAATTTGCAGAAATTTGGTAAATGTTTCTAGCAAGCCAAACAATTGTATAGAAGTTCCCTGATTAGTTCTTCAGTTAGGTAGGGCTGATTTTATAGTTCCAACTGAATGGGGCATAGCTCTGCATGATGTTTTTCTTAACAACGTCAATACTTGTCTATAAAAAATACATGCAGACTGATACAAATTAATACAAGACGGAAAACAGTTTGTAAAAACATGTTTAAATTATGAGAGAAATGGCTTTTTTTTTATGAGTAGCTTTTAGTTAGGTCATAGCTGTGAGGTTTAGTGATAACATTTAGAACATATTAAAAAAGACCTTTTACAGACAAAAACAGTTTTTTTTTCTATTTTTGATGGGTAAGAGTGGGTAAAATATAGCTTTATAATCATTTGCAAACATGAAAATATAAATATTTATAAACTGAGTTAAACACTTAATTTTCAACATCAATAGAATAAGAATTTTCTTCTCTTTACAAGGTCAAGTTTTGTACAAAGACCATATGATAAGCTGAATTACTACAACTATTTGTAATACACCAGAAGAATAAAAGACATGATTGACCTTGGGAAAATTTAAACTTAAGATTTACAATGCATTTCTGTCAACAAAATACTCAAATGATATATTATCATTATTATTATTATTATTATTATTATTATTATTATTATTATTATTAGTAGTAGTAGTAGTAGTAGTAGTATTATTAGTATTATTATTTTTATTTCGTCTATCTTTACGCTCTGAGTTCAAATGCCGCTGGGGTGGTCTTTGCCTTTCATCCTCTCCGAGTCGATTAAATTAAGTACCAGTTACGCACTGGGGTTGATGTAATAGACTGGTCCCCTCCCCCAAAATTTCAGGCCTTGTGCCTATAGTCGAAAGGATTATTATTATTCTTCTTATTATTATCATTGTTATTATCATTATTACTATGGCAATGTGATGGCAGAATCATTAGCAAGCTGGACAACATGCTTAGCAACATTTTGTCTGTCTTTACATCCTGAATTCAAATGCTGCTGAGATTGACTTTGCCTTTCATCCTTTCGGGGTCAACAAATTAAGTACCAGTGAAACACTGGGGTCGATGTAATCAACTCATCCCCTTCCCCAAAATTGCTGCCCTTTGAAACCATTATTATCATTGCCAAGGTTGATTTTGCCTTTCATTCTTTCAGAGTCTATAAATTAAGTACCAGTGAAACACTGGGGTCAATGTAACTGACTTCTCCCCATTCTGCAAACTTGCTGCCTTGTGCCTTTAGTAGAAAGGATTATTATTATTACCATTATTAACAAGGTAAGCTGGCAGAATCATTAGTATGCCAGACAAGTACTTAGTGGCATTTTGCCTGTCTTTGTGCCTATAACAGAAAAGACTATTATTTTTATTATTATTAAGGCAGAATTGTTAGCACACCATGCAAAATATTTAACAGACTTTCATCCATATTGACATTCTGAGTTCAAATTCTGCCAATGCTGATTTTGCCTTTTGATGAAAATAAGTATCAGTCGAGCTCTGAGGTCGATGTAATTGATTTACCCCCTCCCCTAAGTTGTTGGCCTTGCACCAAAATTTGAAATCATTATTATTATTATTATTATTTTTAATACACAGATTTGAGAAAAATTCCTAACGTTGGACTACAGTAAGTAGCCTTAGATGCCAAAAACCTTTCTAAGTATCCTAGCTGTCCCTAATAATACTGTTTTCTGGAGCTGCACTAAACCAAGTTTTATACCGATTTTCACTATTTATCAGAGATAGATATTACACTTATTATTATTTTAAGGCAGCGAGCTGGCAGATTCATTATCATGCTGGATGAAGTGCTTAGCAGTATTTCATCTGCCGCTATGTTCTGAGTTCAAATTCTGCCGAGGTCGACTTTGCCTTTCATCCTTTTGGGGTCGATAAAGTACCAGTTACACACTGGGGTCGATGTAATCGACTATCTCCCTCCCCCAAATTTCAGGCCTTGTGCCTGTAGTAGAAAGAATTATTTATTTCACACTTGGTAAAACAGCAGACAATAGAAAAAAAAAAAAGGACAAAGTGCTAGCTCTCATCACTCACATTCGGAATTAAAATCACAACCAAGGTCAAACCTGCCTTCTGGGTCAATAAAATGTTAAGTATGGGAGTCAGTTTTATCAACTGTTCCTTCCCTTAAAATGTGTGGCCGTGTGCTCATGTTGGAAACTACCATTATTATAATTACAAATAATTGTGATGATGTATCAGTGAAATCAAGCTCTTTGAAAACACTTATGTTACACTCCTGGCATTAATATCTAATTATTCTCTCTGTCTTTCATTTAACTGTAGTTAGGTATCATATGGAATAAACAACTTTATTTTAATATATTGCAAGGAAGAGATGTCAAACAGGCTAAACTGACCAAAATATTATAGCATTATAAGAAATAAAATAAAATAAAAAGTAACATTCTTTATATATGGAAGCCAGTATGCTGCAGGATAAGCAAATAAATTTTCTTGAGTATGCCTGTATGTATATATATATATATAT
>NC_068983.1:81339105-81339594 GCF_001194135.2 Octopus bimaculoides
ATGCGTTTGCTTACACATGTGTGCACATATATACATACAAACACAAGGGAACGAAAGTTTATAATGAAATAAAAAGAAGGCAAAGAAGAAAGGGAAAAAGACAATAAGGAGAAAAGAAGTGGAGACAATTACAAGCTCACACAAGAAATCACACCCACTGACATTATTAAATACACAGGAGGTCTTAGGTTTTGATAGAGATGGAGGGGTGCAGCTAGACAGGGATGAGGAGACCTACCTCCCCTCCATGCTCAGTTTGGCATGAAAGATAGGAATTATTCACCCACCTCAAGGAATAAGCTTGCAGGAGGCGGTATATGTTAAATAAGAACAAGAGGAGGAACTTAAGTTCCTTTTATAGAGTGAAACCTTTACTTATGCATGAATAGAAACTTTATCCCTGAGGTTAACTCATCTCTGCTAGTGTGTGTGTGCATGCTCACATGTGTGTGTGTGTGTGTGTGTGTGTGTGTGTGTGTGTGTGTGTGT
>NC_068983.1:81339604-81345518 GCF_001194135.2 Octopus bimaculoides
TGTGTGTGTGTGTGTGTGTGCGTGTGCGTGTGTGTGTGTGTGTGTGTGTGTGTGAGTGTGTGTGTGTGTAATGCAGAGCCTCAATACAATGCACAATGGTGGACCCTATTATTGTTAGACCACTGGTTTCTGCATAAATGTTTAGCAAGCTGTTATATTAGGCATTGAAAAGTCTTAGGAAAATTGTCAAAAATAAAGTAAAGAAATGTTGTTGTTAAAGAATATTAGTCAATGTTTTGTATTTAGACCATGTTGTTCTTGGTGTTCTAATATTTTTTACTCTAATTATTTGCAGAGCTTAATTATAAAGAAAGAAGTTAAAAGAACTACACCACTAAGAAAATGAATTATGATATGTAACTGTAATGTAATTAAGAAAACAAGTTGATATAACCTCAATATTTCTAAGAAAACAAATTATGAAATAAACTTAATATTGCATGAATGATGACAACGACTATGATGATGACAACGACTATGACAATGACAACAACAACAACAATAATAATAGATAGAAAGTAAGAAATTAAAATTGATGATGATTCCCACCAACAGAATGACAATATTTCATGAAACTTATGTCTCCACAATGATAAAATATAAATCTGTTACAATATCCATTTTGATTTAGAAATAGATGGTGATTAATCTTGTGCTTGTAGCTCACTTTACGAAACATAGAAAAGAGGGGAAAAAAAAAAGAAAAATATGATTATATTAGTCTCATCTGATTTCTCATTCCACCAAGTTCAGAAAATTTTTTTTGTTTATTTTTTTTTTTTACATGTTATCAGGTCTAGAAATATCCTCTTGGAACAACTTCAAACAAAAAACCATAACAAGAGACTATTGATGGGTAGCCCCCATATCTTTATAAACTTAAACTTCACTGTCACTCTCAAGTGAGTATCACCTAGTAGCTTTACCACACTTTCACTAATTGCATTCAGTGCTTATGTAGTCACAAATGGACACAGACTCCCACCTGGTATTCCCAACTGTGATGAAGTAGAACATCAAAGATGTGACAGCTAAAAGGAAAGAGGACTGCATCAGCACTAGGTTAGTACTCATTTACAACTGAGTAAACTGGAATAGCATGAAGTGATGTGCCTCATTCAAGGACACAATGTGCTATCCAGTCCAGAGGCTGAACCCACAACCTTATGATTGTGAGTCCAACAGTCAGTTGGCCACATGCCTTCACAGGCCAAATAGCCACAAACGAGGCCCCTTCAGCAAAGACATTCCAGTTATAACTAACCCATATTTTTTGTATGATTATGGGTTTCTAAAACTGCATCATCTTAATAAACCACTTAAACTAACAAGGTCAATCAGCAGACGTTTAGTTTGCTAAACGAGATCAATTAGCAGATTGTTTGGTTTTTAACAATACCTTTTGCTTAGGATTGTTTTTGTTTCCCCCTACATAAGCCAAGGACAAGAAGATCTATCTTCAAAGGACTACATGAGACTATTTAGTATTCACAGACCATGTTAGACAACAGATTTCTACCTTTTTGAAGATAGGTGAGTGATATTTGACAGAGATTTTGCAGCTCTATCTATAAGCAACCACATAAAGATTCTACGTGAAGCAACTAAATAGGGGACCCTTTGTTGGTTCATCTCCTCAGGGTTAATGTTGTTGCACAGTTTCAAGTTAGCCCTGACTGAGGAGGCATATGATCAAAAGCTTGACCATCCCAAATTTTTGTTTGATTTTTGTGGTATCTCATCGTTGGCACTCCATCGCTTATAACGTCGAGGGTTCCAGTTGATCCAATCAACGGAACAGCCTGCTCGTGAAATTAACGTGCAAGTGGCTGAGCATTCCACAGACACGTGTACCCTTAACATAGTTCTCGGGGATATTCAGCGTGACACAGTGTGACAAGGCTGACCCTTTGAATTACAGGCACAACAGAAACAGGAAGTAAGAGTGAGAGAAAGTTGTGGTGAAAGAGTACAGCAGGGTTCACCACCATCCTCTGCTGGAGTCTCATGGAGCTTTAGGTGTTTTTGCTCAATAAACACTCACAGCACCCGGTCTAGGAATCGAAACCGTGATCCTATGACCGCGAGTTCGCTGCCCTTACCACTGGGCCATTGCGCCTCCACTTTGTGGTATCTATAAATGCATTATCTAACATAACATTCTCTTCTCTTAAGACACTAAGTGATGTACAAGAACGGTTTGACTGTTATTTCTAGCTGGTTTAGTGACTATGCAGAGGTTTCCTTGTTTGCTAACTCAGTAGCAAGGTTCTCTCTTTTGGTGGCTGAATGTTTCGATGTAAGATGCACATTGCATGTTGTAGTCAACACAGCACATGAGAAGATTGTTTTGTGGTAGACTCACATACTCCCTAAATGTGTGTGTGTGCGTGTTCATGCATATGTGTATAAGCAAGCACTAACAGAATGATACACATGTTCATAAGTGGGATTAATAGGTCTATGATAGTTATTCAGGCTGAGTAAACTAAGTGAGACCGAGATTAAGGTAGATGCTCACCAACAAACCAAAGCAAAGCATCAAACCTTACATTGTAATATGCAGCTTCCTGTTTTCAGTGCGTCTACATCATATTTTAACATGTTCATTGATAGTTATATATCTTCATATCTTGAAATTTTTTATTTTCTAACTATTTTTGTCATTAACCCTTTAGTATTCAGATTATTTTGTCAAGTGTAATGCTTATTTATTTATGTTGATTTAAATAACTCATGCATTATCTTGTAGCTTTGAGATTTTGATGATGTTATTGTTTATTTTTAGCATGGTGTTGTAAGATTAATGTAAGAGGCTGGATCCAGTCAGTTTGAATGTAAAACAGGTAGAATATTTTGGGCCGGATATGGCCGGTTTAAATGCCAAAGGGTTAATCTCACTCCTCAAAATCCTTTTTCTCTTGCTCTCAGCATTTTCTATTCTTGTATTTGATTATCATTTTCCTTTCTCAATTACATTCTCACCTCAGCATAAAAAAAAAAGCTATTAGCTTAGATTTGTTATTAGAACTTCCTAACTCTAGATCTGTGCTTCTCAACATTTTTTTAAGTACTGCTCATTTTAACTAACACTTTTTCAGCATCCACTTGTTATAATTCAACAAAATTAAACATACCACAAAAATACAGCTGTCAACAGGTTGATCATTAAAAATAATTTGCATACAAGACAGTTCATCATTATGAAATGTTCAAACAATATTTTGACCAATAATATTACTGGATTTTTGAAAGTTAGTGTAACTGAAAGATGCATTTATCACTCCCAATCACCCATCTACAGCATCCTTTGTCTCAGAATTCATAAAAAAAGTTCCAAGGGGCGGTACTACCAATTTTTAGAAGTACTGCTTTAGATACTCCTAGCATGCATTCCACCATCACACCAACTTCCAATGATATTGAATTTGATAAACTGCATATAATTTAGTCGTAAGCAGAAACTGAATGAGAAAAATTGAATCCTCTGTGTACTCTAAATATTTACAGAGTTTCAAAAGTCTAAAAGTTTAGGTTACAGAAACATAAATATAAAACACAAAAGTTAAGCTTGCAAATTGATTATTTTGTTCGATAAATGTTGGTTTCTTGGAAAATATAAAAAAGTAAAACTCAAAAATAATTTTTTTTAAACAGCCACCTTCTTCAATACTGCTTCCCCCACCTCAGTTGCGGGGTCTTGTCTTGTAAGTTATTTATTTAGTGACTACATCGTTGCTGGTGCCTCATAAAAAATACCTAGTACACTTTATAAAGTGGTTGGCATTAGGAAGGGGATCCAACTGTAAAAACCATGCCAAAGCAGACAGAGAGTTTAGTACAGTATTCTGAGTTGCCAGTTCCTATCAGACCATCCAACCCATGCCAGCATGGGAAACAGATGTTAACTGATAATGATGATAATGATGAGATATTGTTATAATGTTTATTATATTTAAAAAAAACTCAAACATGTACAGACTAATAATTTTCTCTTTCTCCCTCCTCACCCCTGCTTCTCTCTCGGTGTATCTGTGTGTGTGAATCTGTGAAGGTGCATGGTGCCAAGTGCTAGGGTGTTCAGCTCATGATCAAAAGGCCATTGGTCTAATTCCTGCACTTGGTGGCACACAGGTACATTTTCCCACGTTACTCAAGTCTACTCAGCTGTAACAAACACAAGCCCAGAGTTGGTTCAGCAGTCTCTTCCTCCAGCTTTCACATCCTCAATGTTCAGCTGGATGAAGTATAAGACGGCCAAGAGACTGTACATGCTCATGACTACACAGGCACCTACAACATTCAGCAAAGGCATAGTGCATGTGTGTTACTAAGTGATTCTCACTTGTTAGTGATAGATGGTTGTGCTGTACTTCACACACACACACACACACACACACACATCTGAAGCACCTCTTGGTATTTAAGCTAGAACATGAAATTTTAGAAAATCAAAACCCTATAACTCCATAAGGGTACATATAACACACATGTACCTTCTTTCAAGCAGTTGCTCAAATGAACGAAATATTTGTATTAAAATCAGATCATTTTCATTTACTTTAGTATGTTAAGAATACATTGCATGACTTGCATTCATGGATGCATACATACATGCATACATACATACATGCATACATACATACATACATACATACACACATACTTACATACATACATTAAAGAGAAAGAAGAGAAGGATGGAAGAAATTAAAGAGGAAGAAATTAAAGATGAAGCTCTCCCTTGTCTCCAAAAATACTATTTGAGCAAATTATAAAAAAAACAAAGCACAATGAAAAATAAAACCAATGCAAAATAATATATCCATTAAAACTAAATATAGATCTTCCTCACTCTAAACCTTAGAGTTTTGATGAAGCCTTTTGAATATTTTTGATGATAAGGTTGTTATAATTGCCCTTTGGGCAGGTGATAAGCAAATCTTGAAGTTTGGCCCAGAGCAGAAAATATATGATAATTTATGTATAATTAATAGGGCTGCTGCATGATCAAAAGATTTGAGAAAATAGTTGTAGCAGCCAGGGGTACTTAACCACAACCAAAATACTTCAATAGTGAGACTGATAGAATAATTCTCAAAAAGCAATAAAAAGGTCATTGATTAAACTTTTCTGTTCTTGGCAGAATGTGACAAAGGATTTTATATAAAATCTGCTTGGTTCTCCACTCTTTCAACTTCCAGTAATAAAACAGCATGGAATAACCTTACAATCTTATGCTTTGCAGAGACCATTTCATTTCATGTTTAAAAATTGTGTTTCTTTTGACTTCAATTAGGTAAGACTAGGTCAAGTAAGTACATCTGAGGAATGGTTTGGAAAATTCAAAAATATATTTTTTTATTGCAAAGAGAAAAGGTCAATATCCATTAGGATCCTTCTGAACTAGAGAAATGAGATAGTTAGATAAATGTTTGCTTTTGTGTATTGTCGAGTAATATTAGATAGCAAAATATAAATTAAATGAATGTTAGATAGCTAATGTAAAATAGCAGTGGAAATCCAAAGGGATTTTGTTTACAGAAATATTTTATTGGAATTAGTCAAAGAAAGGAATTTTAATAAAACAAGCTTTCAATGCCTTGTATTTCATTATGACCATTTTATTTTAAGCAGATTTGTTAACATATGAAATCAGACTACATGAAATTGTGTAAAATATGTGACTTTGTATTGCAGTGAAGCATTTTCACTGAAAGCTAAGCGGGTGTGCAATAGAAAGAGAAAGAGTTCAAATTTAAGTACTTGAGAAAAAAAAAAAATTACTAGGACTCAAAAATTACAGTTTACACTAGACAGATGACAATGTCAGTATGGCAGAAAATTGCAAGAGCAATATACTGTGGTCTACCATTAACTAATAAATAATACCTGTTTATATATATATATATAT
>NC_068983.1:81346125-81361764 GCF_001194135.2 Octopus bimaculoides
TGTGTGTGTGTGTGTGAGTGTGAATGTGTGTGTGTGTGTGTGTGTGTGTGTGTCCATATCTTTATTAATTTAATAACTTATATGAAATGACAAGAACATTTCAGCATTCCATTTTAATTTTTCTTTCTTAGTTTTGACTTAGTTGAAAACTTTGCAGAACTGACATATTTAAGAAATCAAAAAGAGTTTAAACTATTTGTAAAATTAATTCAATATGTTTCTCTAAGTTTATTGGGTTTATTGTTCATCTTCAGAATATTTGCAAAAGCAACCAGTGAAATTCACGCTTCAAAGAAGACGTTTCTGAAAACCTTTTAAGTTATGTGACGATTGTTCCAAATAGCCTTTTAGAAGAGATATGTAACTAGTCTACTGTAAAAACTCAGCGTGCTATTTTTAATCATTTGAAATAATAACAAGAACAACAATGATAATGATGAAAATAACAATGATAATAATTTTGTTACTGTAACACCCACTCCACATATGACAGTTTATTTTTGCCAGGTCTTTTGTTTTACTTTAGCAAAATATTTCTTCTTTCATCAGTCTGATTTAATGCACAAAATGCTTTTAGAATTAAAAAGTAAACAAATGAAAAGAAATTAAAAAAAAAAAAGAAACATTAACTCTGTGGTAGAATATGCAATGAATGATAAAAATCATTTATGCTTAGGTCATGCTGAAAGTCTGGTGCAAATTGTTAACTCCCAAGTTCCAATGGAAACAATGTACCAAGTTGTTATAACTGGCAGACAATTACAGGAGCAATGTGCAATGTTCTACCAACAACTACTAATTTCTTTCTTTTTGTGTATTTTTTCTTTCCTTTTATAAACATTTTCTTTTATGCAGATCAAAGAAAATCAGTCTATAATTTTAAAGGGTTATCTTTCTTAGAAGTCAGGGGATATTGGTGAAATATTTTCATAATATTTTCTGTATTTTTTTTTAATATAAAATACTAAGATTCCAGTACATGGAATATATATAATTATATAGTTACGGAACAAAGTGATTTTGTAAAAGAACAACAACTACAAAAGCACCTGTAGCAATATTCAGAGGTTGTGTAATTGTTGTAGATGTATTATAATTATGTCAAATGCAGACATTAACATATCATTATATAATTTAAAAATACTAAAGGTATCACTTTAGTCTGACCAGAATTGAAGAAGTAGTAAGAAAATCTACTTTAGTGTAATTCTTGCCTACCTCTTCAGAGTGAAGAGAGGTGGAGAAACCGGAGAGCTATTAGTATAATATATCAGTGTAAGAATAGAATTTGTTACAAGCTGAAGCCTGTAGTTCATACACCAACATAGAAATTAACCTCTTTAATTTTGTTAATTAACCAAAGGAATAGCGGGAGTAGTAAACTAATGGCCTTTTTTTTGTGCCTTCTCAGAATAGTGAAATTGTTACAATTGTATTTCAGTTTGAAGTTCTGTTGGCTGAAGTTTATATGAAAACTATAATCAAAAACGGATTCCTGAAGTAGGTAGTTTTGAGGAGAAATGACTGAGAAAAATGTTTAGAGTATGATGTACGAAGTGGATTATGACACAATAAGGTTGATGAAAGGATGTGCTTGGGTGGAGATGATATGCAGTTTGCTAGTTCAGATGAACAAAGGTTGCTGCAGTTTGTGGTCAGTGGTTATAGTGTGTGGTGAGTGAGTCTTTGCCATCAGTGGAATGGATTTCTTTTGCCTGTGATATATAATGTTGATATGTGCAGCAGAGGAATTGTCCCTGACATGAGTTGCTCTTGTCTTTTATAGAGAATCATTCATGAGAGATCATTATTGATCTCTTGTAAATAAAAAGTTATCAAAAATTATTCTTAATGGCTTTGTTCATTAGTAGGAAATTGTTTGTGCTTTTGTATGTTAAAATTGTGTTTTTGTGTTGTGTGATGAGGCTAGATTCTGCTCTCCTCATTGAGAATGGTTTTAAGTTTTCTGTCCATGAAAGTAGAGCTTATCTTGTAAAAGATGTCTTAGTTGTTTGTGGACGAAGAGTAGTATAATCTATATACATAGCATGTAGTAATAGAATACCAATGTCTTCACTAAGAAACAAAATATTTACTGCAATTTATTTCATTTATCTATGATAAGCAACCAAATTACTGAGATTAGTTTTCTAAAATATAAACAGTAGTGAATTGAGGACAATTACAGTTGTTAACATTTAGAAAAAAAAAAACAACAACTTTGGTTTCAGTTTCTCCAAGTGTATCAAACCCACAAAATGATGTTATATTTTTGAATGTTGATTTTTATATAACTGATGTGAACAGGTTAAATTTCAAACAAAGTCTTAAAAATTAATGATGAAAGCTTTTCTATTGCTAGTTTTAGTAATGTTTCAACCTAAATGATTTATGCTGAAATACACATTTCTTTGTTTCTGAAATGGGTGGGTCAGTTCAATTAGTATTTAACATTTAAAACTATCAACACCACTTTTCTATAGTAGATCGCTAAAGGAGAAACAAAGCTGGAATCACTGATAAAATATCTAGAAATAACTTGAAATTTAAGATGAAATTTTTATGCTCTATTTTATCTTTGTATTTCATTTTCTTTCTTCTTAGGCTATAAAAATTTTATAAGATCTGAGTATCAATTTGACAATGTTAAGGTCAAATCAACAAACATTTGGAGTTCTATTGATTAACAGAAGAAACTGGAAGGAATGACAAATGAGCAGTACAATAAAAATCTTTTTAAAAGAATAACCTAAAAAAGAACAATAGTGTATGTGCATACTTGAGAGAGAGAGAGAGAGAGAGAGAGAGAGAGAGAGAGAGAGAGAGAATAAAATATCACAGAATAATTTTTCTTTTAAATTGAATCATTATTATTTTCCTTGTTAAAAAAAAATCTCCTCAATCAATTTTCTACTCAAAAATTTGACCATTTCTCAATAAAATATACATTGCTATAGTCACATGACAAATTCATGAAACTAAGTTTCGTTCCTAATTTTTGTAACAAGCTGAAGGTTTAAAACCTTACAAGATCTCTAGCTATTTACTGCTATAAATATTGTATCTAACCCAAATAACTATATAAAGAATCTTATTCTTTAAATCTGTTGAGATTTGTTTCTATTTTAAAACTTGTACACAAATGGCAATCTACTAAAAGTGTATACAATTATCAAGAAATATATTCCAGCTCTACCTTACAAACACATACACACTCAAACACATGTTTATGTTCATATATATTCATACATATATTCAATTCTCACCATCTTATACATACTCATTTGTGTATGTATCGATACATACACATACACACAAAAGCATATGTGCATGTGCATATTTACACACACATCTTTCATATACAGATATTGTGGATATGAAACATTTGAATTGTTAGATTTTCTGACATTTTCATTTGAAGTAAAGTATTTTAAACAATAGTATCTTCAATGTGAAATTGGAAATTCTTTCTAAACAATCTCCCTCTGGTGTCTCATTTAAGAATTAATTCAAGATGAGATAATTAGATTGTATATTTTACTTATTAATGCTGAGATTTTTAGAGAAACCAAACATGATGGCAATGAATTCTTTAATAAACATTACAGAAAGACAAACATGTAAATCAATTGAGGAAAGGTGAAAAAAAAAAAAGGAAAGAAAAATAAGCATACCAGAGTTACTGAATTCTAAAAGATGGAAATAATAATTAAAACAAAACCATGATGAAGAAAATATTTATGATTATAATACATATTAAAGAATTAATTCTCTTGGGTTATTCATTTGTCAACTGAAATCAATAATCACTTTATTAATATATCCAGAGCAGCAAAGTTAACTTTAATTACCTTTAATTAACACAACAGGTCACTCATATAATCCACAAGAAATATTTCTTTATTGTCCTTAACTAATAAAACATATCAATCACTAATAGTTTGCAAAGTAAATGTCAAAACAGAAAACAAAAAACAACCAAATACATTAAGAATGATTGTTTATTCTTTTCCGTTTACATTTGTTATTTAAATGCAATAATTTAATAACGCATTTTAAGCCTTTTCTTTTTCTTTTTTCTTTTTGTATATAATTCCTTGCTACAAATCCTCTTTCACTTGATTGCCCCATATTATTATTGTTATTACTGCTACCACTAATTCATTACAACTGTCACTACTGTTATTATTACTATTATTTCTACTTACATTAATGCAGTTTTGAAGAGAAAAGGGTTTAGCCCTTGATTTGATTTCATTTCTTATTTGAAGACTATTTTTTGTTGATATTTCTTTGAGAAAGGAATGAATGCTATACAATTTCAAAAAAAAAAAAAATGGTGGTGATAGAATAAATAGGAATATGCATAAAATTTGGTACTTTGTTTCAAATTTTTTTTTAATCAACCTTAAGTATTTTCATTCTTCGAATTAAAGAGTAAAACCGAGGACCTGACAATGCTAACAGAGGGCAGAGACTCCTGGTACAGCAAAATACACCCCACTTTTCTTGACAAGAAGGAGGAGAAGAAAGAGAAAAAGAAGAGATATTATCAGAAGCTGAGGTGTATTTAGCTCATAATTTTAGTTCTCCTTCCAAAGTATAAAAGAGATGTTTTTAAAAAACCACTTTCAGCCTATATGAGAAATCAACTTATTAATTTTTAAATGATGTAACTGAAGATTACTAGTAAACTTTAGAGTAATTGCTTGCAGATGAAATCTAAGCAAGTTAAGAAAGAACCAATTGGGATTTCTTCATGTACTACTTTATATTATTGTTTATATTTTTGTTTTTTTGCTGTGTGGTTAGAAGCTTGCTTCTCAATCACATGGTTCCGGGTTCAGTCCCACTGCATGGCATCTTGGGCAAATGTCTTCTATAGCCTTGGGCTATAGCCTTGTGAGTTAATTTGGTAGATGGAAACTGAAAAAATCCCATCATATATATATATATATATGCTTGCGTGTCTGTGTTTGTCCCCCCACCATCACTTGACAACTGATGTTGGTGTGTTTACGTCCCTGTAACTTAGTGGTTTGGCAAAATAAACCGATAGAATAAGTACTAGGCTTACAAAGAATAAGTCCTGGGGTTGATTTGTTTGACTAAAAGTGGTGCTCCAGCATGGCTGCAGTTAAATGACTGCAGGTTCATAAGAATTAACAGAATTATAATGATAGAATCTTAGAATGGATAATCTGTTATCTCTTACTTGTTTCAGTCATTAGACTGTGACCATGCTGAGGCAGTGACTTGTAGGGTTTTAGTTGAACAACTCAACTCCAGTACTTGTCTTTTTTAAAGGCTGGCACTTATTCTGCCAGTCTCTCTTTGCTGAACTGCTAAATTATGAAGACATAAACAAACCAACACCAATTGTGAAATAGTGGTGGGAGACAGGCCGGAGAGAAGTTTAATGAAACTTTAAATTATCATAGGCCAGAACCGGATCATATGCTCTCAATAACCTGTGGCATAAATGAAAGTAATCTGTACAATATACTTATACGTGCATAATAAATGGTAATTACAATTTCATTAAAAAGCCCGAAATGTTGAAGGTTAATGTGAGGTAGGAACTATGATGTTGGGTATAAAAATAAAAGGTTGCATCATGTTCAGTGACCTATTAACCTAATTAATTCTTCTAATTATAATTAAATTTTTAACTTGTGTATTTTCCAAATTCTTATTGAATTACTAAGTTTGAGGAGAGAGGCAGGAGAAGGAACAGTGTCCACCATCTTCAAAGGTCAGAAAGTAAGATCAATGCAGTTAATATGAAGGTGTGATTGATGCAATCGATTGTCTTCCAGAGCAATATTTCCATACACTTCTTGGCTAGACTTCAACTTACAATGTCTTATTTCTATCTCCTGGATTATTGGCTTCTATCTTCTCTACAGTGGAAACATTTGGCCTAGTGGTTAGACCAGTGGACTTATGGTCAAGGGATTGTGGGTTTGAATCTCAGACTAGGTGATGTGTGTGTTTATGAGCAAAGCACCTAAGCTCCATGTGGCTCCAGCAGAAGGGAATGGCAAATTTCTGCTGACCCTTTCGCCACGACTTTCTCCCACTCTTTCCTCCTGCATCTAGCAGCTCACCTGTGACGGACAGGCGTCCCGTCTAGGTGGGGAACCTATATACCAATGAAACCGGGAAACTGGCCCTTACGAGCCAGGCATGGCCCAAGAAGGAACAAACAACAACAACATCTTCTCTACAATACTCTCATAGACCCTGTGTTGTAAAGAATTGTGTTACTAATACAACTCTGTTTAGAATAAGAGCAGTAATGATTGTAGGAGTATTGTTAGTATATTGTGTAATGGCTTGTCAAAATTTGAGCATTGTTAATGAGGGAGAATATTATAAAATAATGATGCCAATAGTTGTTATGAGAGATTAGTAAAATAACAAAGCTAAACTGTTGTTGTTTAGCACAAGTTCAGCTTGACTGAGCAAACCTGTGTTTAAAGTTATACCACCCCAGGTGTGGCCAAATCTAAGACAACATTACAAAATGTGTTCTTCACAGTTTTAAAACAGTGGAGGTAATTTGAAGGAAATTTGGTTGCTATTTCTTGGAGGTTGAATAACCATGGAGAAGTTCGTTCATTGGCTCATACAGAGCTCGGTTTATGTTTAGTGTGACTTCTTACAATTAAGAGAGAGACAGACAGAGAGAGAGAAAGAAAGGTATTGGTGATAAGGGACCATCTAAGCAATGATTATATACAGAAATAGAACCTCTGAGCCCATAGGGTGTAGGTCTCACTACCCAAGTTCAGCAACACTAGCAAGGAAACTGCACTGGGTAAAGTGAGTGGTAAGAAAATGAAATTAAGTGAAGAGCAATTGATAATATGAGATGGAAAAGCAATCTGGATTGAAATGTCAAAACAGTAGACAGAAGATTTCTAATCCTTCATATGGAAATATTTAAATAAATAAAAGAGAGAGAGAGGGTGAGAGAGAGTGATAGCTATATAGAGAGATGGCATGATATATATACATATGTATGTATGTATAGAGGGAGAAACAGAGAGAGACAGTGAAGTGGGGAGATAGAAGACATAATAAAAAAAATTCCCTAAGGTGGGATTAAATCATATCAGTAATATTTTAACTCAGGCTGGCACTATGGCAAAGCATTAATGCTCTGAAAGAAGGCACTGTTAAACTGAGCTAGGCTTCTCAATCTACTTTGTGACATTTTCTGAAGCTCATATCCTAGACTTTCCCCACCCCACCACACTGTAAAAAAAAAAGAGGGGAAAAATTATAAAAATGAAGGAAATCCAGTCAGCAGTGAAAGCGAAGAGGTTTCACAATTCCCTTCAGATCACATATCACATTAGTAAATGTCCCCTATCGAGAGTAGATACAAACTGGCTTCATCTTCTGCAGGAATCACTTCATATTTGTTCTTGACTCATCAAGAGGCCAGCTTAGACAAGTACAATATTTCACAAGGTTTTTCTAAAACAGTCACTATCTCAAATGATATTGAAGAATCATACACAATATCTTAGTTATATATAATTTATTAATAAGTTGTGAGAATATTTTATATATATATACATATATGTATATATATATACACATATATGTATATATATACATACATACATACATACATATATATATATATATATATATATATGCTACACACACATACAGACACATATAAATAGATATATACTCACACACACATCCATATATGCTATATCTATCTATGTATCCACACACACACACACACACATATATATATATATATATATATATATATATATATATATATATAAAATGGATTCATTCTCTCATTGATTTTAATATATGAGGAGGCCAACAGCTGCTAGACTACTCAAGCAGATGATTTGTTTCCAATGGTGAAGGCTTATGTAAGACCAGCCACACTGGTAGCAGAAAGTCAGTGCAAATGTTTGCTACAAACTCAACGAACAACATACCTCAGGCTTTTCTATTAGAGTTCTCCTTCTCCTGGGTTAGTTGCCTTCATCATGTCTAAGAATTTAACCAACCCTAAAAGCCTAAATGCACACCTGACATCAAACCAGAAATTTCTAAGTGTTTGTGATGCATACATATGTACATACATACATATATCATATTACTGAATAGTTGCTGATGCTTCTGAATTCACCTGTCCTTTGACCGGTTTTAGTTTCCATTCTGCAGGGTGTCCTAAAACCACGTCTCACAAAATTTGCCAACATTACTCCCGACATGCCTATGCACTCTTTCCTGTTTATGTCTTTTACTGTTAATTCTTCTGCCTTTTTGCATTTCATCCTATGTACTATGAATGCACATTTTATTATTGTTGATATTCTTTACTTGACTTAATGTTGATTTCTGTGCTCTGTTTCACTCTTTTATTTATGGCAAGTTCTAGTAAATCTGAACACTGTATACAAATTCATTATTATTCTATTTTTATTTGATAATACATCTTATCATTAGCTGGTCTGTCTGCTATCTTTTGAACCAGCCCATGTTTCTTCATTCATAATCTAGAAAATTATTATATGAGTTTGCCCACTTTTGAAATCAATTGCCACTAGCACAATATATTTTTATTCAAGATATACTGTCAGGTTATCTATCTTTACCAACCCATCATCACAAAATACACGAGACCTTTACTGCTTGTATTTTGTTTTCTCTTTTTATAGTAAAACAACTTAAGATTCATAATGATTTAATTCCATTATAGGAAAATAATATTAAACATAGTATTGGTTGGTTATAATGTAGTCAAGCAACTTTAAGTCTTCAACAGACCACTTAGCAGCATTTCTAGTATGGGAGATCTATAATATATGGTAGTATTTCTCAGATGATATTGATAATAGAAATGGTTATATAAAGAGTTTCTTATCAATCAGTATACAACTAGTCACATACAATAGCCATCAACTTAGAAAATATAAATGTGTAACAGATAATAAAAAGTAAAAACAAAAAAAAGTTGAAGCAAACTAATGCCTCATACTGCTAACAGCTGTTGAAGTTAGCTTACTATTTGGACAAAAAACATAAAAACAAAAAAGGGAGGGTGGAGATGAATCAGAATAGACTTACTAATTTCAAAAGAACTGTCTCTACCACAAAGAAAAATAATGCAGAACCAAAATAGACCGCACAATAAATTAAATTTTGGCAGGGTTGAACTAGAAACACCTACTCCTACTTGAAGAAAGCATACCTCAATTAAATGGGTCACACAATAAATTAACCACAGCTAACCTTGCCGAATTAGAACCAGTTTCCTCTCTTAACAGAAGAAGGCAGTCCTTCTTCCAAAATAGGTCATAAGCAGCATGATTCTGCATTTACACAAGCAGGAAGTGCAATTCAAAGAAATTCTAATCAGGAGAATTTTGAATTCTTCTGGGGAAACTATAGTATTCTGTCTGGAAAGTAAAATACATTTTGTGTGTATGCATGTGTGCATGTGTATATATGAGAGAGAGAGAAGAGGTAGGGATGAGGTGTTGTGAGTTACAATGAGGGGTAAAATCTGAATTTAACAATGAAACAGGTAGTCTTGACACTTATCAGCTATAAGAAAGGAAAATAGTGTGTCAACTGTGAAATTGATCAATGGTCTTCAAAATTCTATAGATTTTGTGAACAGAACAAGGAATATGTATGTTTAGTGTAAGAATATTCAGAAAACTGTATGCATTATGAATGAATTGCTGAAGCCCAATTATCTGGAATAGTTTTGTATGTGTGCATCTGAATGTGTGCATGTATTTGTGTGAGTAGACACGTTTAGTCATGCCAATCCTGCTATTTTTACCTATTTTTTATAAACTTTACTAAAGGTCAATACCTATTGTCTCACCTTCCTCTTAAGATAATAATAGCTTCAAATTTTGTCACAAAGCCAGTAGTTTTCAAGGGGAGGAGGCCAGTTGATTATACCAGCTCCAGTACTTACTTGACTGGTATTTAATTTATTGACCCTAAAAGGATGAAAAGCAAAGCTGACCTCAGCAGAATTTAAACTCCCCTCTTACGATAATAATATGCATGGTTAGAAACAAATAATGTTGTATGAATGTGGCCGTTGCCAGTACCACCTGACTGGCCTTCGTGCGGGTGACACGTAAAAGCACCCACTACACTCTCTGAGTGGTTGGCGTTAGGAAGGGCATCCAGCTGTAGAAACTCTGCCAAATCAGATTGGAGCCTGGTGTAGCCATCTGGTTTTCACCAGTCCTCAGTCAAATCATCCAACCCATGTTAGCATGGAAAGCAGACGTTAAACGATGATGATGATGATGATGATGATGATAATATTGAAATAATGAATGGACATGTATTTTATATCTGATAAATAGATTTCTTTGTGAAATTATAACAACTTTTGTCAAACTGACTATAGAAGATCTAATATATAATATAGAATCAATTGAATGTATATGGGATATGTGAGCTTAGAAACTGAGTGAGATGAAAACAAAAAAGTGAATGTGAAAACCTGCTGGAAACTGAAGTGAGAACCATAACTAAAGAGAGATTGAATCATACACTAGAGAGAAAGATTAGAATAATATGCACACAGGTGAACGATTAACAAGTTTGCTTTGCAACTGTGGGTTTCACTGTGTTCACCTATTTATTTCAATAAATTTGTAGCTTGTTTGATAAAAAGTCAAATAGTATAAGCAGACAAACGAAATACTGTTTAAATGAACGTGATTAAATGAAATGGGCTGATGACATTCAACCTGATATCAAGATACATTGGTGATTAATAGCAAAATAGTTTAATATTTAATTTCATATATTTAATAACACACATTTATACACTCATATATATATATAATAATATTAGGGACAAAATCCAAAATTACAGGTAAAATTATATATATATATATATATATATATATATATATATATATATATATATATATATATATATATATATATATTAGATTGGAGCCTGGTGTTGCCATCCGGTTTCACCAGTCCTCAGTCAAATCGTCCAACCCATGCTAGCATGGAAAGCGGACGTTAAACGATGATGATGATGATGATGATGATGATATACACACACACACACACATACACACATATATAATGCATATACATACACACACACATGTAGGTATGTATATTTACATCAATGTAGGGTAAAGACCAGAACCTTGCAACAGGAATGCCCTGTGGTATTCATGTCTGACTGAGTTATCTCCTTTCACAGCAACGTCTACATTGGTTTGCAGTTATCTATAAGAGAACAATAAGTACCAAACAAAAAACTAGGGTTGATATAAACTAAAAATCCTTGAGGGTGGTGAAGCTCCAGCATGGCCACAATACAATATCTGATACTCGTAAAAGAAAGAGATGGTTAGGTAACAGAATGGAAGAGTAGGATGGAAGTATATATCTCCCAAAAGGCTGTATCAGCAATAAGTTGGTTTCTTTTTCAGCCAGGTAGCCTGGGGCACAGTGAAGTGTACCTGTTATCATTGCTCCCTTGCCATTTTTTTTAAAGTGGTTGGCATCTGAAGGGTATCTAACCAAATGACATGTACAGGTATTTAGTCTTCAGAGCAATAACTGCTAGTGGGAGTTAGCTGGGATTGTGAAAACTATGCCAGCATGGGAAGAGGATGCAAAAACGACTATATATATATAACTAATGCAATAAAAAAAATTACTATTTGTAAATCTCATAACGAAAGATGTTCAGCAACAGTACTTTGGAGTAAAGATTATTTGCCAACATAACATGACAGTCATGGTTTAGGACGAATGTTGCTGTAATTTAGCCTCAGGAGACATCGTCTCCACCGGGTATACAACACGATATGTGTCCTTATTCCCTTGTTCGAAAATATAAGGACACAGATCATGTCATATAACTAGCTGGAGACGATGTCTCCTGGGGCTAAATTACAGCAACATTCATCCTGAATTATGACTGTCATTATCATGGCAATAGTAATAGTTATTAGCATTATTTTGATTTGCTGGTAAAAGCAATGTATGGTCAAGCATTGTAAATGGTTGGAAGGATCATATATCAGACAACAAAGGAAAATCCATTTAGTTTATAGTCCTAATGACTTTGGGAAATATATGCAAGTCACAACAACGAATTTCTCCTATATCTTTCAGGCTTTACTCATCAAAAGGAAGTAATGACTTTATGTACAACTCTTAATGTGAAATATATTTTGAATCATATTGTACAGGTATGTAAAGCAATGATTGTTAGCTGTATAGGTAAAGTGGTTGTGGAGGAGTAAGATATTTAGTAACCTTAGGACAAGTAATGTCATGTATAATCACTCACAAATAAAATAGGCAATGGTGATATAGAGCTTCATAATTTACAAGTGTTGATATGGAGTCATATTAACTGCAGGTGTTGTGGTGTAGAATCACATAGTTTCTAGGTGATATAAAATATCTATTTTACAAGTGATATAATGACATGCTATATGATTGATTAGGGGTTAACAAATAATCCTAGAGATACTGACTATCATTTGTAATGTTATTCATAGGTCACTTTCTCATGTCAAGGTGGTGGGGAGAAATGAGATTAAAAAATGAGTAGGTAAATTGTGGTGTTTAATACAATTGATATGATTTTTTAAAACTTATCCAACATCAGGATAAAGAAAGAAAAATAATATAGACGCAAACTTTATCTTCTCATTTATTTACACAGTTTATTAGCCAAAGGCACAAGTAGGGTTGGGTGGTTAAGTAGCTCACTTTGCAGCTGCAATAATTTGGGGTTTGGTCCCATCACACAACGCCTTGGGTTTGTGCTTGTACTGCAGCCCCAAACTAACTAATGCTATTTGAGGGTATTTGATCAATAGAAACTGCAAGATGCCCATTTGTATAGATATGCATATATGTTTGAATGCATGTGTGCATGTGTGAATATGAATGAATGCATATGAGTGTAGCATTGTGTTCTTGAGCAAAACACTTCACGCCATGTTGCTCTAAAATCACTTTGACACCTGTCATTTGGTATACTGTGCACCTGTACAAGTAATTTCAATTTGATTGACAGAGTGAGCAAATTTCAGCACATACATTTGACCTCTACGAACAAATCATTTGTGCAGGTTGTTCAGCAACAAAATGTGAATGGTCTTTCTCAGACTATGAGAGACTACCATCATCATCATCATCATCATCATCCATCATCATCATATATTCAATACTGTGATTGCTTGAGCATTGTCTCTGAGCATAATGACCAGTGATTTTGTGCTTTTGAAGACTTGTAAAGTAAAGAAATCCCTTTAACTCTTTAGCATTCAGATTTCTTTGTTAAATGTAATGCTTATTTATTCACATTAATAAAAAATGTGTCATGGAGCTTTGAGATTTCAATGATGTGATTGCTTATTTTTAGAATAATATTGTAGGGTAAGTATGAGAGGTCGGATCTGACCAGTTTGAAGATAAAACAGGTATATTATTTTGGCTGGATATAGTTGGTTTAACCCTTTTGTTACCATATTTCTGTTGAGATGCTTTGTGTTTCTTTCAATTAATTTGAAATATAACAAAGAATTTAGTAAAATAACTTAGTTATCATTAAGCTAGTATTAGGAACATAAATTGTGACTAAGGTTTGGTGGAAGATTTTAATTCAGAACTTTCGAATACAAGACAGTTTTACTACAGAGCCAAAGCCGGTTTCAACCAGATTGGTATTGAAAGGGCTAAATACTAAAGGGTTAAAGAAATCCCTTGTAAGCATGCAAGGGTTGATGACAAGAAGAGCAGGCGACCCCACAAAAGCCTGCATCAGATAACTCTCTGTGCAAATGTATGTTAGCATGAAAAAAAAAAGACATTAAAGTAATGAACTAACAAAGAGACAAACAATGCAATGTGGGGTTAGATGGTAGTATTTTATGATGTCCTAGACAATGCTTGACTTTTATGAAGTCATCAAGTAATCCAGGTAATGTAATCTGGTTTGAAAAGACTACACAAATTTCATACAAATGATTTATGTGATACTATCTACTAGCACAGATAGAAAGATTATATAGCATTTGTTTGTAAAGCAGTATCACTGTATATTGTGATAATTATTTATGTGATACCAGTTTCAATGGTGACTTCACATATTTTACCTGTGCTGCTTAAGTGACTTTACTTCAAGTAGTGCTACCAGCTTCAGTTGTAAGAAAAAGTCCCTGACCCAGTAAAGCATTTTAACAATGTCTACAATACAAAAGAATGAATATCTTAAGTTATAACAATGACAAAATGCTTGTAATGTATCTTCTTCACTCGTATTATTTATTTGTGTCTAATAAAGAATAGTTGTATCTGTAACTTTGTGCTGATTTTTCCATAGCAAAACAAACAGCTAGCATCAGATAATATTTTCTTTAAAAATTTTCAGCTTTTTTATCACAACCTACAGCAGTTGCAAAATGGGATTGAAATAGCTGTTCTTACTTTTTGTACAAGAATTTGTTTTTAAGTGACACCACCAACATATGTGTGTGTGTATATATACATAGATACATACATAAATATATAGATACATACATGCATACAGACAGACAGATAAATAAATAATTAAATAAATATATGTATATATATGTGTGTGTGTGTATATATACATATATGCATACATACACACACACACATATATGTGCATATGTATATGTATAAAAAAGCAATGGATAGGTGAATGAAAAGAAAGAAGGGAAAAAGAAATTCCATGAACAAAACATAGACTAATTCTAAAACAAAAATCAGTAATGTTCTAGCTTGATACAAATATTTATCTTATCCAGGATAATCTCTGATTTAAGGTCTTCAAATTCAAACTCAACCTATTTAGGAAAATGAGTGGTAAGGGTGGAGAAAAAACTTTAAAAGTAAATCCTCAAGAATAGAGGAAGCTCTTGGAAGGCAATTAGTTCATAGGAAATCCTGTACACAGTATTCTGAATATACATATATTAGTTATGTATATTTTGATTTTTATACATACAAATACATATATATATATGTATGTATATATGCATACACACACACATATATATAGCTGCAGGCATAGATGTGTGGTAAGAAGCTTATCCTCCAATCACATGGTTCTGAGATCATTCCCACAGTGTGGCACCTTGGGCAAGTATCTTGTAGTATAGTCCCAGGCCACCCAAAGCCTTGTAAGTGTTAGACAGAAACTGAAAGATGTCCATGGTATATATATATATATATATATATACACTCAGAAATATATAAAGATATTATTAGCAATAAAGAATAATGATGTAAGTGGCTAGTATGCATAAAATAACCAAAAAGGTAAAATTATTAATTTATAAACAGGGTACACAGCATAGCTAGAAATAAAAGTTCAAATGGCTCAAGAACCACAGTAAATCACTATCTTGTACCCTGATTATATATATATATATATATATATATATATATATGTATGCGTGTGTGTGTATAATAAATATATATATGTATTTATAAACACACTTCAACTTTGCAGGATAGAAAGGAAAAGGAACTAAATAGAGAAGGTTTGGGGTATGACAACAAAATATTTCAAGGTGTGATATTTGTTGGTGGTAGGCCTAG
>NC_068983.1:81361774-81368620 GCF_001194135.2 Octopus bimaculoides
AAAAAAAAAAGCAACAACAAAACCTGGTCTGTCAAATCACATACTGAAATGATATTAGGTCATAACAGTTTTCAAAGGTGGTGTTGCATACTGAGACCAGATTCTTACATTCTCAACAGATGAATTAGTGGAGCAGAACCCCCCCACCAAACCCCAGAAAACATAACAAGAAAGAAGATAAAATGAGACTGAAGTCAACTATCATATATACATACACAGAGCACAAACACATACATACCCACTTATATGAGAATAAGTTGCTCTGACAAATTACTGAAATTACTTTATGTAATTCTTTCTTTCATATTAATTTATTTAATAGTTGAAGATTTCAGTACCTCTTTTTGTGCAATTCATAAAAATATGATGGCTATAACGTTCCAAATACAAAGTACTTAACACAGCTAGTACAAAAATGGACTTAGGTCTTTATGGTATTACAATCTACATCACAAAATATTCCAGCTTAGAAGTTAATAGCATATCTATATTACATACTTCCTAAACTTTTTCTGCTGCTGACAAAAACTAAACCAATACCTATAGATAAAAGTGTAATACTAATGGTTTGGGTGCAAATACTTCAGTTTCTAAACTTAAAGTCTGACATCTTTGCTTTTCCAGACTAGTTCCCAGACTAAGGCCTGAAGTTAGCTTTATCAGGCTGAATAAAATATCTTTAATATTTCTTCATTAATTCCATGTATTCTGCTCCCAGACCAATAAAAAAGAGACCTAATTAGAGGGAATACAACCTTATTTTCTTTCAATATATTTTCAATGCATATTTTTGTCAACGAGTATTATTAAAAAAACTCCTTTAAAAATTTAGAAATAAGGAATGGAATTAGGAAAACAACTGATAAATATAGTTAAAATAAAATAAAATAGAAACAATTTTAAAATAAATTTAGAAAAAGATTACAAGTTACATATATAACTAAAATAATAAATAAGTATTTTTCATAAATATAAACTAAACAAAATTTCAAACTGAGAAGTTTAGAACAGAAATTTTGAGTGCCAAGTAATTAGTCTTAAACCAGAGAGAAAGAGATAGATAGATAGATAGAGAGAGAGAGAGAGAGAGAGAGAGAGAGAGTAGAGTGTGTGTGTGAGAGAGAGAATATAAGTACACACAGGAAAACAAATAATTTCAAACAAATCTAATTAATTGCATGAAATTGCTCTATGGTAAAATGGTCTTATAATGTCATCATCAGGGAACTTATATAAAGGTTTATCATGGTGCACAGGTTAATAGGATTGATTTTTAACATAAAATCTGATTATGGAACAGGCCCCTGCCTTCGAGGAGTAAAAGGGGACAAAAATATCAAGCAATGGCAATAAGAACAGACAGTCACAAACTTGTGTTCACATCTCACCAACCATCCCTTCTTAACTGTTGGTGTTCTTAGTCCTTAACCTCCAAGATGACTTATCCAGTGAAGCACATCAGACAACAAGCTTAAAAACGATCCTTTTTTTTTTTTTTTCCATATCTTCAAATTTTATTTAAATGAATAAAAAGAATTCTAGCATGTGAATGTGTGTGCAGCAGTTGATAACTGAAAATGAATACTTTTACCTCTAACAGCAACTTGCAGACAGTTCTACATAAGATGTTACACTGGTAAAATCAACTGTAAACATTTTTTTATGTCAAAAGACCTAAAAAAGCAGTACTGCAGTTTGAAGAAATTGAACTACGTTTCAGTTGACAAATTTATGGCTTGTCTTAGTTTTAGAATTTTCATACTATTTCTCTTGTACATATCTATTATTATCGTTCTGCATTCCCCTTCTGTTCTACATACAGATACCTACATACTTCCCCAATTTCTCGTACACACATGCATCAGTATATAAAACACTTACACACAAACACACATAACTACTTTTTCACATAAATATAGATATACACTCTTATTACACAAGATCTCTCTCTCTTTCTTTTTTTCAGTTTTTTTTCCCCATCTCTCTCTCTCTTTCTATCCATTTGACGTATAAATGCATATGTGATTCTGTTAAGAATGTTGATGTGAGATTCAAAATTCAAAATTTCAATACAAAATAAAACAAAATAACAAAATGCAAACACGTGTCAGTATGTTCACAAGGATCTTTAGCTTTCACCGAATAACCTCTTTGAAATATTGTTTATTACATATCTGTCATTGGAGGGCATTGAGAGACTGTACACTGATGTTTTTCTTAAAAAATATTAGAAATGGAAGACTAAGTATTTCTAAATGGGAATCAAAAACAAAAGGCAAACTTGGTACTCTTTTAGTACTTTTTATTACATCTTCAGAAAGAAACAAAGCAAAAAAAAAAGAAAAAAGAAAGAAAAAGAAACGAGGAAAAAATCACCCTGGAAAGAACAATTTTGTGCCTATTTAGCCTTCTTATTAAATAAATGAACATCTTATAAAATATTTGAATATATAATAACAATTTTCATAATTTCAACATTTTGATAGCTTGTATAACTAATCACTTTGCCTCATATATCTTATATTTCCATGATTTTGTTCTCAATGAGGTGCCCAACCCCACATCCTCTTATATGTATCAATTTTTCAGTTACTTTACCCAAGCAACTAGTGCCTTGGAGCCAAGCTCTCTCTGAGATCCAGTGAACAAGCCTCCCCACCCACTTCCATTGCTATATACTTATGCATAGGCCTCCTAGGCATATGTGTCCTTTTGTGCATACTCAAACACCCTTTACTCAACACTCAACATTCAACTGAAGCTTAGTCACATATCCTGACATCCACATGTATGTAGTACAGGTTCATACATATGGCTATATTTGCCAATGTGATATAAACTTTTACTTGTGTGTTTAAACATTTATGTGTTCCAACAAAAGCACTTCGAAACTGGCAATGACCAACAGTTAATTATTATTTGTAGTAGCTCGTTGATGAGTGATTAGGTGAAATATATTTGACTATGTATACGAAGTGCAAGAAACAGCATAACCTTCTTCATTTCTAACAATGAAGAACTGACACAAGTTTACTCCAAGCACCACAAGAACCACCCAAACACCACTCTTTCTATCTGGTCCAAAAGTTTATGAGAGCCATCTATTTGTCATGTGATGGATAGCATGATGAAAGATGGGACAGGAGGAGTTGCAGAAATACTAGAGAAGAGACGAGTAGGTAAATGCTGAGTTAAGATGGAGGGGAACTTCAACCAGATTCCTTACAGGCAAGAAACTGGTGTATAAATTCTTCAGGACAGATGCTCTTTTTTGGTTGTATGCTTGACAGAATATACACTCATGGTATCATCATCATCATCATATGTTCGCTTTCCATGCGTTGGGTTGGGCAATTTGACTGAGGACTGGCAAACCAGATGGCTGCATATATATGTATATGTGCCACTCCCAAACAGTATAGGAAATCCAGGGTAGAAGGAGGCCCAGGAAGACATGGGATGAAGTGGTGAAGCATGACCTTTGAACGTTGGCAATGACAAAAGACCAAGACCTCTGGAGGTATGCTGTGACTGAGAAGACCCAGCAAATAAAGTGAGTCTGCAACTGTAACCTACACCAGTGTTGCATAACCATCCCACTCAAAAGTACCTTGGATTGTAGGATGATATGCTGTGCTTGAGGAGACCTATTGAGTCAAGTACATCAATATCAACATCAAATCAAATGGAAATTGTAGTTGTGACCCCCATGCTGATAGCATGTAAAAAGCACCATTTGAACGTGGCTGATGCCAGTGCCACTTTGACTGGCTCCCGTGCTGGTGGCACATAAAAAATACCATCCGATTGTGGTCAATGCCAGCTCCTCTGGCCCCTGTGCCGGCGGTACGTAAAAAGCACCCACTACACTCTTGGAGTGGTTGGCGTTAGGAAGGGCATCCAGCTGTAGAAACACTGCCAGATCAGATTGGGGCCTGTTGCAGACTCCTGGCTTCCTAGACCCCAGTTGAACCGTCCAATCCATGCCAGCATGGAAAACAAACGATAAACGATGATAATTATAAATATATATATATATATATATATATATATATATACACACACACACATTTGGTTTCAGACTGCATTTCATCAAGGAAACTTTATTTCTAAAGTAGCAGATAAGGACATTCGTACAATTACTTTAGAATAAAGGTTGGAAATTTGAATCCAATATGGCATTATGTACAAATCCGCAGAGAAGACATGATGACAACTATAAAATCAAACTGACTGAAACATAGTACAAATATAATCTCTAAAAATAAGGTTAATAGCCTGTAAAATTATTATCATAATAACAAAGGCACTTCTTAGATATTTAATCAAGATTATATATAAAGTAGTAAATATGTTATTATCTAACTTAGATATTTAATATAAAAGAGTGATCCATCATGGTTTTATGCACCAATATTCTTTCCTGAATATTATCTATCATCTGTATAGTCTCTCTTTCTCACTCATTCTCTTTCTCTTTCTTTTGTTCTTTCTTTCTTTCTCTTTCCTCCCCTGCTATAGAACATATATATGTTTATTTGTATGTACATATAAAAGATGAATTAAGCATATGTATAAGAGCAGTTATATTTAGACTGACAAATACCTGCCTCACCTGTGAAATATTAACATTTTTTTTTGTCATTACTCCACCCTCTTTATTTATGAAGTAACAAAAAAGACTTTGCATCCATTTAACTCCTTTTTTTTCTTCATATTGAGTTGGACTAGTTTTAAAAAAAGTTTAAAACCATCTTAATTTTATTAAACATAGCAGTTTGTCTGTTCTCTTTTCAATCCTCCCAACCTCCTCACCACACAAAAACTCTTCAAAAGACTGTAGTTTTAAAATTAATTGATAAATTTCTGGCGAGAGCAACTGATGTTAGCTATCTGATCTAGCATGCACTCTATAGCTAAGTAGAAGCCTTCCCTGTATGTAAAACTACTATAGTACTTTTGTATGAAAGCTAATCTAAAACAATCACTCTGCTGTTTCAGTTTCAAGAAAAGTTTACCTGATTGATATATTGACTCAGAAACAGATGGATAATTTATGAGTTTAATACAATTAAGGAAAAAGTTGCTATGCTAAAAGTAATGATATGTTCTTTGATCATTGTCATGTGCATAGTATATGTGCACATTTATGTAAGTACATATTCTCTTATTAGTTTGGTTTTAATTTTAGCCATACACTAAAATCAGAGTTTGAAAAAACTATATAGATTTAACATAAAGTTTTGGCCTGTGTAAAATATAATTAAAATCAAACATTTTTCCTTTGTACAAAATTTAAATAAAATTGAATTTGTTTTAATATGTAGTGTAGATATTAAAGAGATGTGCACACTTAATGCAAGATGTAATAATTGCATCATGTAATAAAGTAATATATATATTTTTTAATGTGATGAAAAAATGAAATAAGCTGTCTTATAAAGATGCTGAAAGAAACCACAGTTGAGAATTGTAAGCTTAAATACATTCTCAAATTTATATGTCTATCTGTCTATCTACCAATGTCTGTATACATAAAAATACAGGTAATAAAATTACAAGCTTTTCTAAAAGTGGTTGTATTTCAAAGAAATATAATTTAAATGCATAACTCAAAAATATCTAATTATTCACTTTATTCAAATGAATAATTATATATGAACATAAAACTTTAAATGAATAAGTTTTCTTCCAGACAAGTTTCATAATATTCATTTTGTAGCTACATGTGTCTAAATGTGAAGCTGTGATGGTTTGACATGATTTTGGACAATTTTTTTTTCTGAAAAGTTTCTTAAACTAATTGATGAAAAGACTTGATGAAAATACCAATATATTTTCTGTAATTAAATTTAAAAATATATTTTAAAAGTTTCACAAATGAGTCATAATACAGTGGAAATTAAAATTTCCTTGTACCTTAGAAAAAGAATTTCTAAATTTGTACAAATACTACGCATTTATTTTGAAAATATATTTCAGCAACTTCATTAATTTTGAAAAAGAACAAAAAAAAAAAATTGTGACATAAATTTTATCTTTTTTTTTTCTTAAAAATCTAACAAATGAAAAGTTTTAAAAAATTAAATTTCATTAAATATTTTAGAAGTTATTTTAACTGTAATGATTATCTCCCTTAGTCTGGATCAGGAAACAGCTGGAAAATGGAAACTTTCAAATAAAGATAATTAACTATAAAGTTATTGATAGTGTGTGTGTGTGTCCGCGCACACCAATGCATAAGGCTCATTATATTAACATACATGTACATGTTCTCTCTCTCTCTCTCTCTCTCATACACACACACAGATATCCACCAAATCATCATTTTCCTACACTTATTTCATAAGACACTTCACCATTTATCTATTTATTTATTATTTGTTGCTTTTAATGTTATTATTAATAGAATGAAAGTTTTTTAATCTTTGTGAGGACAAATTAAATGTAAAGGTGGATAAATCATAATTAATTCAAGCAAATTACAAAGGGAACTAGTTAAAGTAACAAGATATAAAGCAAAGATTTACTTCTTCAATAAAATAAATCATATAAAACTTGTTATTACAAGAAAGGATAAGCAACAGGAAGGGTATCCACTTGGAAAATGAATTCCTCAATGAATTCTAGCTGACCCATGCAAACATGGAAAGGTGGGCAATAAAATGAGGTTACTATACTATATATATATAGTATATAAATATACATACATACCATACATGTATATATATATATATATAGATATAAATATACATACATACCATACATGTATATATATATATATATAGATATAAATATACATACATACCATACATGTATATATATATATATATAGATATAAATATA
>NC_068983.1:81371135-81378111 GCF_001194135.2 Octopus bimaculoides
TATATATATATCTAAGGATTACATATATATATCTATGTGTTGTGTGAGTTTATATTTATATAACTATACATTTGGACATTATTATATTTGTGTGTGTGTGTATGTGTGTGTGTGTGTGTGTGTGTGTGTGTATGTATATATATTTATATATGTATATATATATACATGTGTATTCCCATATATATAAGAACATAGGTGTTTACATACATCTTGATCCAGCATAATATTCAGGGTCTGATTATTAGAGGGAAAGAGGGATGCATGAGGTTCTTGTTTGGTATTCCTTGAACTTATTTCCAGTATTGTAAACTGGAAGGGAAATACCATGGAAAGAAGTACCTTGCTGAAGTTTAATGAAAGCACTGCCTCATTCAGGAATCAAACCTACAACCTTACCACCCTGAGCCAAACTCTGTTACCAGTAGGCTACATCATGATGGTTGAACCAGCAGTCAGTCGACTAAATCTCAATTATTATAGGTACTTTTTGCTTGACTTTGTCATCTAGCACTTGCATCCCAGCTGCACGAAAATGCAATCTGCACAAAAAGCAAGAGGCATGCATTTCCCTGCCTGCCTGCTGCTCCTCCATTAATGGCAACCACACTTTCAAAATCAGTAGATCACGCATGATCCTGCACGTTACTTCAGTGAAGCAGCCCAGAAAACAAGCAAAACTACCGTAGAGATGTTTTAAAACAAAACATTTTTATGCCCGTCCAGTTCACCCCCACATACAATTTGATAGTTTTAATTAATATTTAATTCAATTAACTGCCCCACCACCAACACCACAACAACCATCACCACCACAACTACCTTGCTTGTAGCCATAATTGGAATACACAGTTCAATTATCCTGGGATGCCTTAAGTATATGCGTCTGTTATAGTAGTGATAGCTAGGGTGGCGGTAGCAGCAGCAGAAGAAAAAGGGCTTTCATGCTATAGAGATAAAATGCGAATCATTCACTATTCAATTGGTGTAACATAAACTAAAATTAATAAGATGACACCCAACCACCCCATCTGGCTGCTTATACTTCCGTCACCGTGAACAGCCACAAATCTGCTCTTCACCTTCAACCAATTAAGGGATGGAAAATTCAATGTTTCCAGCAAGGTTATTTAAAAATGAATTAACACAAGGAACAAAAATTTTAAAAAAAAACCCATAAAAACAAAATTAACACAAGCACACACACATATATATACAAACACATATATATTCACACACACACACACATACAGATGTTATAAAGATAAAAATGAAGGAATAACTATTTTTCCTTTTTACTTTTTTTTATAAAGTGAATTTCAAGAACTGGAGAAACAGGTGCAAGGAATTAGACCATAAAAAAGAACATGCACCAAAATTTTAAAAAAAAATAAAAGGGAAGTAAATAACACCAGTAATAATAATGATGATGATAATAATAATGACAATGAACAGGAAGAAATAATAATAATAATAATAATAATGATAACAATAATAATAATAATAATAATAATAATAATAATAATGATTCCCCCCAAAAAAATTTGCGAAAAAAATAGTATCCCTAAAGATTTCAATGTCAACTCTTCAAATCCTTAAATTAACAACCATGGGCCTTTCCACCCTCCACCTTCAATATCATAGTGTGTTTTGGGGTTTTTTTTCCCCCTTTTATTTTCCCTTTTATTTTTTAACGCAAAGGTCCCCAGCTGCTCTGTTTTCATCTGGTACTTGATACAATTGTTACATGGCAAAAAAAAAAAAGAACAACATATGCCTGTGTGTGTGTGTGTGTGTGCGCGCGCGCGTGCGTGTATGTGTGTGTGTGGGTGTGTAAAAAGAGCAATGAAAAGCAACTATCAAATTCAATTTCTGTTTCATTCATTTCCTTTATTAAATCTTGCATCATTTGGCAATAAGCACTTATCAGTTGTCTCCCTCCACTCCATCTCCCACCTTATAGTCTTGTGTCTTAGAGTTCAATACTGAGCAACATACAACATAAAAAAAAAAAAAACCATAATGCATGTCTTTCTGTTATTCATTCTTAATCAGTTTCTGTCCTTCGATTTCATTCTTCATTATTAATACTTACATTAACATCAGTTTTTTTTTTATGAATATCTTTATAACCTTGCAGCAAATAAAGACAATATATATGTGCCAGATTATTATTATTATTATTATTATTATTATTATTATTATTATTGTTATTGTTGTTATTATTATTATTATTATTGTTATTGTTGTTATTATTGTTATTATTATTGTTATTGTTGTTATTATTATTATTATTATTATAATAATAATAATAAAAGCGGCAAGCTGGCTGAATCATTAGCATGCTGGATGAAATACTCAGCAGTATTTCGCCCTTTGCTACGTTCTGAGTTCAAATTCCGCCAAGGTTAACTTCGCAAAGCACTTCATTTCACACTGTTCTACAGCCTACTCAGCTGAAAATGAGTATCAGCTGTGTCCTGGTGCAGCTTTCTCTCTCTCTTTCTCTCTTTCTCTGTCCGTTCAGCTGTTGCATCCTTAATGTGCTAATGCTGTCATGGATGAGTGAAAGAGAAAGTTTCTATGTTGGTTTGCAAAATACATAAGCATCTAAAACATTTAACCAAAGTATGGTACATGTTACAAAGTCATACTCACACAAAAATGACAGCTGGCTGTAGTTTATCAGCATGGAGAAATCAAAAACAAAATTAACTCTTACAAGGTGTGAACTCAAAACAACGAGGCATCAAACTACAGCGATTGTAATGCAATCAGAGGGACTTACTACTTTTGTTACCATATAATAAAGAATTATTACATTGTTTGTCTTACATTTATTCTAGTCATAAGACTGTGACCATGGTGGGGCACTGTCTTAGGGTTTAATTAAACAAGTTTCCCCCAGTAATTTCTTTTTGCCAAATCTGGTACATATCCTAACGGTCTCCTTGTGCTGAACTGCTAAGCTAGGAAAATGCAAAAAAACCATCATTGGTTGTTAAGTGGTAGTGAGGGACAAACACAAACACACATACACACACACATTACAGGCTTTTTTCAGTTTCTGTCTACCAACTCTACTTACAAAGTTTTGGTTGGCCCATGGTTAGCGCCACTCAGTGGGAGTGAACCTAGAAGCATGAGGTTGGAAAGCAGACTTCTTACCACCATAGCCACACCTAAAACACAAGCCCACAAATGAAAGGAAAAGTCAAACCAAGTGGGATATGAAGCCAAAATGTAAAGAGAAACAACTAAATCTTGGAGAGCTTTCATCTAGCATGCTATTGAATGTGACTCATATATTAACATGATGAAATAAAAAAGATTTAAAATATTCATATTATTCTTATCAGAAAACTATTTTGGTTCAACAGAATGAGTGAATGTGAGTGAATGAGAGAGCCCAAATATGAGAGAAAATCTTCTTTCTGTGAATGCTCATAAGAATAGTTATATCTTGAGAAGCATGACCAAATGTAGATAAATATAAGAGTGGTTGGTTGATTCTCATTATTTATACCTAAGTCAGCTCTCCAATTATCCCATCTTACTTCAGGTAAAGTGTATCATGAAGTACATTATCAAATGAGTCTTTCCTCCTTGTTAAGATAATGATTTGAAATTTGAGATAGGTTTCATTATTATTTCTAGCAAATGGAATGACCACCGTATAGAGTCCTCCTTCATTGACTTGAAGTTGTGGGTTCTGAGATAGGTTATTCACTTCACAGGTGGAAACTGTGAGATCAATAACATGCAAATGAAATAATACAGAAACATATGAAAGCAGTATGTGAAATGAAAGATTGCAAGAAACAGGTTTTGGTCTATTAGTTGCTTTAAAGAATTTCCATGCATTTGTGTTTTCAAGGATAACATAGGTTTTATAAACCTGCATATATAGGTATTTGCTATGGATTATTTGAACAGGTCCTTATACACATGAATAGAGTTTCTTAACACTAACCACTGATCCTTGAAGTCAAAGTTGTATAGATTTTTCTGATAAATTAACTGAGGCAAGTAGATTAAAGAGCCTTATCAAAAAACACAACAGCTTATAGTTAAAATCAACATCCTATAGTTAAGTATTTGCCAGCATTCCTTCATGTATTCATGAGGAAGATACATCCATCATGAAAATAATTGAGGTTATAAGTTTTAGCAGCTCTAAATGGATAAATGGCATTCATATATATATGTGTGTGTGTGTGTGTGTGTGTGTGTGTGTGTGTGTGTGTGTGAGTGTGTGTGTGTATACATACATATATACAGAGTGTGATGGGTAAATTGTTGCCATTTGATATTTTTAATTTTGTGTATTCACATTGTTTGTTTTTGATTTTGTCGACTACACAGTATAGTAGGGTCAGTTGGGCACCATCTGTGAGGAAAGCAGCACCACGACGCAATTCACTCTGCCAGGAATTTGGAAACGACATGCTGTACTGCTTGGCATTTGTGCTAGAAGCTCCAATACAAAGTGCTGGAAACTCCAATATGGACATGTACCGAGCATGATCAAAATTAAATGTTCAGTCAACATCATGGTGTTTGGAGTGATCACTAATGATGGTGACGTTATGCTTCCATTCATATTCCCACACAGTCTCACACTCAACATGGCAGCCTACATCAAGTGCCTGGAGGAGGTAGTGCTGTCCTGGCTCAAGAGGGTGGCTGCTAGAAGACCCTATGTCTGGTAACATGACTCTGCACCATGCCACACAAGCAGGAGAACCTAGTCATGGCTGTCAGACAATTTCTGCGACCACATCACCCCTAACATCTGGCCACCTAACTCCCCAGACTGCAACCCCTTTGATTATTATATGTGGGGCACAGCTGAGTGAAAGATCAACGAAACTCTTTGTAACACCAAAGGTCAACTGAAGGCAAGGATTATGGCAGCATTCACCAACTTAAACAAGGAGACCGTCTAGAAGAGTTTCAGGAAATTCCAAAGTGGTCTGGAGGCCATGGTTGAAGCCAATGGGGATGTTATTGAATAAACTTACTCTTTAGTATTTCAAGATATTTTTATGTAATTTTGGTAAATATATCTGTTAAAATGAGATGTCAGTGTTATTTTCCTTTTTGCGTAATTAAGACTACAGTTTATTCATTGCACCCTGTACATGTATGTACACATACATATATACATATATGTACCCCACCCCTGACACACACATATGTATATGTAATCAAATGAATAATAACATACGGTAGATAATTGTCAGCTCATTATGGCTGTTTCTTATGTAACTTCTTATAGAAGAATGGGAACATTACATCATTATAAAAGACGATAATCATCAGATGAGAAGTAATTTTTACAAAATAAAAGAATATCCAGGAATACAGCATATATATGTATATATATATATATATATATATATATATATATATATATATATGTACATACATATATATAAATACATACACATACACACACACATATATACATACACACACATACGTATATATACATACATATGTATGTACATATACATATATTTATACCTATATACATGTATCTATCTATCTATCTATATACATATATGCACATATACATACATAAATGTACATATATACATGTATCTATCTATCTATCTATCTATCTATCTATATATATATATATATATATATAATAAATAATATATAAGTATATGCATATATATATAAATTAATATACAAGTATATGCATATATTACCTATACATACACACACTCACACACACATACAAGAATACCAAAAAGTAATGTTGCATTTCATGTAATGACTTTAAATCATCATAAAACATATTGTAAATATATCTATTCATTCAAAATATAATCGCTGTTGTTAGCAATAACATTTTCCTACTGCAAAACCAGTTTTCTGATTCCTCAGGCAAAAAAATCAGGTTCTTTAGAAGAGAAAAATATTTGGTGTGTCGTTTTTGACAATCGTCCTTGCTTTTGAATATTTATCTGCAGGTAAATAAACATTATTATGTTGTATGATGACTCCCTTCCTGCGAACAAGAGCTGATTGTGTTTTGAACAAAACTTGATTAACATGTTCCAAGTTGTTGACAATAAAGTTGTGCAGTGATGCTTTTCCCTTATTCCAATAATTCAAAGTGAACAATACTTATTATATTCCATCAAATGTGCAAAAATATCTTCCTTGGGTGTTGCTCTGGTTTGGATATTAAAACAGGATTTTAAAATGACCTTAGCTACTGCTTTTAAGGTTTTTTGTTGGTATAATCTTTCAATTACTCATCACCTGCTACAATTTGATTAAGAAAAGGTGTTTGTTCACGCTTGATTAGGAAATTGTTACAAATTGTTAAACACTCTAGTTTATTCTTGGAGTGCAATTCATAAGGTACCTACTTCTTTTCTCTATACACTTTCTCAATATTCTTCAGATGACCTTGTCCACAGGATGTTTATTTAGCTTCCAGGACAAATCACCAATAGTTTGAAGCTGGTCCTCTTCAACTGTTGTTTCCAGAACAATAAATCTTTCTGATTTATGCCCATCCAATAGAACTAAATCACCACTTTTGAATTTTTAAACCACTTTTGGCATTCCAGAAACACAGTACATATGTCTTGCCTTGCACATGTTGCATTGTGGTCTTGGCAAAATATGTAAAGAATGCAATGCTGAATATACAGATCACTGAAGTCTTGATCTTCCATGGGCTAATTGAAGAGAACATATAAACACACTGTGTGTTAACACTAATATTTGGTTATTGCCTTTATGTTGGTTGATTGGTTGGTTGGCCACAAGGGGAGCTTTTATTGGCTTGTAAACTATTTGCTGATATGATGTCAGACTAGTTGCTTGAAAATACAATATTACTCATCTGTACCTCAATAGACACACACACACACATGCACACACAAACGTACACACACACACACACACACACACACACACACACACATATATATATATATATACATATATACTT
>NC_068983.1:81378121-81380178 GCF_001194135.2 Octopus bimaculoides
ATATACTTACACACACACACACACACACACACACACACACACACACACACACATATATATATATATATACATATATACTTACACATATAGACATATGCACGCACACACACACATACCCATATATATGTGTGAGACTATCATCATCATCAACATCATCATCACCATCATTTATTCCTCATCTTTCATGTTGGCAAGAGTTGAATAACTTGACAGGGTCCAATAAGTCAGAGGACTATATTGAGCTTCAAGTGTCTGCTTTGGTAGGATTTCTATGGCTGGATGCCTTTCTAATACCAACCCCTTTACAGATTGTATTTATTGCTTTATTTTTGTTCTATGACACTAGCATTAGCGAGGTTACTAAGAAATTCTAAAGGCAAAGAGAAAGACTCCTTGATTGGTGAAGTTGCTGTAGAAAGGGAAATGGCTTTATTCCAGGTATGACAGAGAGACAGGTACAAGTGATACATGGCTACCCTACATTATATAAGGATGGGAGGGAGTAGCATGAATGAAAACAATGATGGTGGTGATACAGTATCAGTGCATACTCTAAAAATATAAAACAGTGAATATAATAGAGAATAAGAATGAGGACAAAAAATTAGAAAGGTGGGGTGGATATGTCTGTAAAGGTGCAGGCTAGGCCACCAATATCAAGGTGGGGGTTAGACTATTCCATTAATTTCTGTGCTTAAAAGATAGCTATTTTATTGACCCTGAAAGAGAAAAGGCAAAGGTGACTACGAGAAAATTTGAACTCAGAATGTAACGAGCTGGAAGACTTGCTAGTAAGCATTTTGTCTCATGAGCTAATGGTTCCTCCAGCTTACTGCCTTAATATATATACATGTATATATAGACTTACAGACATACATATACATATGTACACACACACACACATCGATCAAATGATCGAATTATCCATTTACTTTGCTATTTATTTATCGAATATGTGTCCATACATATGTAAAACTACGACATGGCACAGGATTTTGGGTTTGCGCGCACACACACACACACTCATACACACATATAATCATTATCTTATCTTGATTATCACTTATTATCATTATTCAAATTTTAAATCCTCATTTAGTGGATCCTTTTCAAGATGAGCGTCTAATTAATAAGCTAAAGAATCCGCTCCAGAAAACCATCTTTGAAACAACCACAGACTAATTAAAAATTATTTGGCATTATTAGACTTGCAGAATTTAATCCTGCATTTCATTTATATTTCTATTAGTTTGATGCAAATTGGAATTAGCAATCGCATAATTAAGGTACTTAATCTAATCCTATTGTAAGATTAAGTGTCAAGTAGAATCAAAGAATTAAAAACAGTACTGCAAACATGGAGGTAATGGGACGGAAACTGTCAAATTGTTGTGGTAGGTTTTCAGAAAACTCGTATAAAAATATCCATTCATACATCTCATATAAACAAACACCTTTCTGCTTTTACACCCACACAGACACCCACACAAACATACACACACACAAACATACACACATGCCTACACTCTCTCTCACACACGTTTACATATGTAACACATGCTTATAAAAACAAATGTAGATGTGCATACATATTTATATGCCTATGTAGATATGTGAGGGATGTTCATGTGTATGCATGTGTGTGCACGCATGTGTGTGTATGTAGAAGATTGTCTTTTATATAAAGAATAAGAATGGATATATTTATTCATATATATATATATATATATATATATATATATATATATACACACACAAACTCCAACCACTATGTATAAGTATGCATATATACATATATATATATTTATATATATATATATATATATATACTCTTTACTCTTTTACTTGTTTCAGTCATTTGACTGTGGCTATGCTGGAGCACCACCTTTAGTCGAGCAAATCAACCCCAGGACTTATTCTTTGGAAGCCTAGTACTTATTCTATCAGTCTCTTTTGCTGAACCGCTAGATTACGGGGACGTAAACACACCAGCATCGGTTGTCAAGCGATGTTGGGGGACAAACACAGACACATAAGCACATATATATATATACATA
>NC_068983.1:81380537-81385537 GCF_001194135.2 Octopus bimaculoides
GAGAGAGAGAGAGGGAGAGAGAGAGATAGAGGGAGAGAGAGAGAGAGAGAGAGAGAGAGAGAGAGATAGAGAGTGAGAGAGACTGGTACACAAACATATATGCATGAATTAAATATGTATGAATGCCTTGGCTAAGGGATACTTTTCAAAAGGGAGTTGGATGGATTGCACCTGTAATACAAATGCACAACTTTGTTACCTCCATCTCATAGTGCAATCCCTCATGCACTAGCATGGAGCTGATACACCCTTCACTCCACAGAGCTTGTAGTACTGCAAGCTGCATAGTGACCTTAATAGTGCAGGTGGGATGAAAAAAAGCACCGAGTTCATGCAGTAATGTGGTTGGCAGAGAAATCATGCCAGAGTAGGTATTGGAGAATGATGCAGTCCTTGGACATATCGGATCCTATCAAAGCATTTGACCCATAGCTACATGGAACACAAATATTAATGAGAATGAAGACGATTTGTCACACCAACTGTGTCCTGGAATTAAGGTACAGGTACGTGTGGCTGAGGACTACTCATGCACTAAAAGATGGCCAGATGTTAGGGGTGATGTGGTTGCAGAAATTGTCTGACAGCCATCATTGGGTTCTCCTGCTTGTGTTGCATGGTGCAGATCTTGTTGCCAGACATAGGGTCTTCCAGCAGCCACTCCCTTGGGCCAGTGCAGCACTACTTCCTCCAGGCACTTGATGTAGGGAAGATGAATGGATGCATAGTGTCGCCATCACTAGTGATCACTCCAAACACCATGATGTTGACTGGATGTTTGATTTTTATCGCTCTTGGTACATGACCTCAGATTGCATTGTCCTCAGATTGGCACCCAAACACTCTGAAATGTTTGTATTGGAACTTCTAGAGCAACTGCCAAGAAGTACAGCATGTTGTTTCCAAATTTCTGGCAGAGTGAAATATGTCATGGTGGTGTTCTTCTCACAGACGGTGCCCAACTGACCCCACTATACTGTGTAGTTGACAAAATAAAATTAAACAATGCGCATGCGTGAAATTAAAAATATAAAATGGTGACAATTTACCCATTGCACCATGTATATGTATGTGTGTGTGTGTGTGTGTGTGTGTGTGTATGTATGTGTGCATATATGACTGGCTGCTTCCAGTTTGTCAACCATTTTCTGTCTCTCATCAGTCTACCAAGTTAGTTCTCAACTTGCAGCTATCATGTACATACATACATAAGCACACGCACATTTATATCCATAAACACGCACGCACACTCACACGATGGGTTCCTTTCAGTTTCTGTCTACCAAATCTACTCATAAGGCTTTGGTTAGCCTAAGGATACGGTACAAAACATTAGCCCAACAGGTCATGCAGTGAGTCTGAACCCAGAACCTTGTGGTTGGGAAGCAAGCTTCTTACTATGCAGACATGCTTGCACCTACATCATGAAAAAAAAAAAAAAAAAAAAGAATTGTAGAATATCTTATGATGAATCTTGTGAAAAGTGGTTTGCCAGTGCATCTCGTTGAATTTGAGATCAAAGAAAAATATAGTTACCGAGAGGTTAAATATTATTTATTAAGACCAACATCATCAGCAGCAGTAGTAAGAACAATACATATTTCAAAGATGCTTTCTATATTTTCTACCCTCTGCAATGTGTAGAAGTATCTTTCATTACATGGCGCCGACGTTACCATATTACTGATTATTTATTGTGACAGACAAGAGCATGAAAAATAAATGTAATAAAACAGTCAACCAGCACTCTATTATTAATCATAATAATCCAAATCATTGTATTAAGATTTCGTCATCTTTGCACTGAGTCAGAAATTTTTGGGTAATTAGGTTCATTTAATTCAGTTGACATCAGTACGTCCATCCTTCCCCCCAACAAAAGATAAAGATAAGCCCAACATTTGTAGAATTTTACATGCAATAATAGAAATAGTGATTTTTTTTCTTTCTTTTTCAACATAGATATAATAACACTTTAGACATACAGGTAAGTAAAGTTATGCAATTGTGGTGTTGATACAGATTCTCTTCTGATGGAAATACAATAATAAAAAAAAAGAGTAATAATTAAAACCTAAAACTTTTACGAGTCAGAATTTGATAGATAGATAGATAGGTAGATAGATAGATGGATTTATTAAACCATGCAGGGCCAAACACAGAAGGGACAATACAATGTAGAAATCTTCTTTTCAAAACCGATCAATAGGAATCAAAAACGTTTTGGGATGTGTATACAAAGAGATAACAAGGTAACGTTTTAACAACAGAAATTCACAAACGGGGAAGAAAATATAACACTGACTAGGGTTATCCATGGGAAGAAAAACCTACGGAAAAGAACCATGTTCAAAGTGGGTTCATCATTCATGCGTACCCACCTTTTATTAAACTTTTTATTAGACAAAACTTCCCTCTCTACTTTCACTTTCTTTTTCAAGTGATACTTGAAAAAGTTGAGAGGTTGGCCAAAGAGGAAAGTATTTGTCTCTAAGCCTTTCAAATGAGTCCACCATACACATTCTTTCACCATAGCCACCAGTACAATGAAAACTGCTTTGCCTTCCCAGTTAAAGGAAGGTGGTAGGGTAATATTTATGATAGACTCGGTTGCCAACCGGACTCATCCCACACATGACAGCAGTCATTCAACATAGGGCCACAGGTCTGGAATATTTGGACATTGCATGAGTGCATGCAGAATGGGTTCATCATTCTGACTGCATCTTAGGCAGGCTGGTTCAGTGTTTCTTGAACCGTGTCTGTAGACCTTATCTTGAATGGGCAATGCTCTCAGATAGCACTGCCAGGCCAGTGGATAAGGTGGAAAAGGTAGATAGATAGATAGGTAGGTAGACAGATAGGTAGATAGCTATCCCAACCATTCCTGTTCATTGTTTCATTGTTAATTTCACATTGTGAAATGCCCCACCTCCACTTCTACTATCACAAAGAATCAACACTGAGAAAGCCTCTCATTTCACAGTATGGCACTGAAAAATATCATGGCAATAATAATAATAATAATAACAACAATTATAATAATAATAATAATAATAAAAATGATAATAATAGTAATCCTTTCTGTTATAGACACAAGGCCTGAAATTTTTGGGGAGGGGACTAGTTGATTACATCGACCCTAATACTTGACTGGTACTTCATTTATTGACCCGAAAAAGGATGAAAGGCATAGTCGACCTTGGCGGAATATGAACTCAGAACATAAAAATGGACGAACTGTTGCTAAGTATTCTGCCTGGCATGTTAATAGTTCTGCTAGCTTGCCATTTTAATAATAATGATAATGATAATAATAATAATAATAATAATAATAATAATAATAATAATAATAATCCTTCTCCTATAGGTACAAGGTCTGAAACTTTCGGGGAGGTGATAAGTTAATTACACTGACCCCAGTGCATAACTGGTACTTATTTTATTGACCACAAAACGATGAAAGGCAAAGTAGACTTCAGCGAATTTGAACTCATAAAGATGGATGAAATGTTGCTAAGCATTTTACCTGGCATGCTAATGATTGTGTCAGCTCACCACCTGAGGGGGCTAGTTGATTACATTGACCCTCAGCGTTCAACTGGTACTTATCTCAACCCCAAGAGTTTGAAAGGCAAAGTAAATCTCAGCTAAATTTGAACTCAGAACATAGCAACGAGTGAAATGCCACTATGCATTTCATCCAGCATGCTGATGATTCTGCCAACTAGCCGCCTTAATAATAATAATAATAATAATAATAATAATAATAATAATAATAATAATATTAATAATAATAGTTTCAAATTTTGCCACAATTTTAGGGAGGGGATACATCGACCCCAGCTTTCAACTGGTACTTATTTTTATCAACCCTGAAAGCATGAAAGGCAAAGTTGACCTCAGCGGAATTTGAACTCACAATGGAGCGATGGGCAAAATACCACTAAGCATTTTGTCCAGCATGCTAACGATTTTGCCAGCTCACTTTGCCTTTCATCCTTTTAGGGTCGATAAATGAAGTACTGGGGTCGATGTAATCAACTAGTCCCCTCCCACAAAACGTCAGTAACTTGCTAAATCAACATAAACCATTCATTTTGAAAGGGAGTTAGATATATGCAGTTGATCTCTGCATATAACAGAAATAGGACTTTGGAAAAGATATGGTCAGCTTTGTAAGGGAGAGGAATCGAAGAACATTTGAGTCCAGATTATTACAATAAAAAATAAAAGTTCATAATGTCCGCTTCCTGTTCTATGGCTGATTGATTAGCAATAGGAAGGGTACTGAACAGTAAAAAAATATATATTTCCACAAAAATTTATTCTACTCATGCAAGAAAAAAAAAACAGATTTTAAACAGTGTAGAAAAAAAAAACTGCTTCTAGTCCAGCTCACTATGATTGTGCAATCTCCACCATTCTTAATATTTAACATAAAAATAATAACAATAATAATAAAAATAGATAAATAATAATAATAATAATGGGTAATAATAATAATAACAATAATAATAATAATAATAATAATAATAATGGGTAATAATAATAATAATAATAATAATAATAATAATAATAATAGATAACAAAAATTATTATTAATGGTAATGGCTCTAATGATGTAAATAACAATAAGAAGATATATACGACATGAAAGTAAATTAAAGTTCAAAGAATTGTGGAAAAGATTTGATGGTATATGGTGGTGGTGAAGGTAGTGGTAGCGGTGGTGATATTGGTGGTGGTGGTGGTGGTGGTGGTGGTGGTGGTAGAGGGCAAAAATCATTGTAAAGAGAATGGAGAGACAGTAAAGAAAAATTAAATATCTTACCTTTGAGTAATCATTTCTGAAATTCAAGAGGTAACCTTGTAGGGGGGAAGGGCGTTATAAGAATCTTGGAGTGAAATGTATCTGTAGGTCAGATGAATAAGAATTTAAACAAAGTGCCAACATAAAGGTCAGTTAGAAATATAAATAGTAAACAGAGAAAATTAGA
>NC_068983.1:81391373-81393873 GCF_001194135.2 Octopus bimaculoides
TGTGTATATATATATATATATATATATATATATATATATATATATATATATATATATACACACACACACACACATATATATATGCAAGCATATAGATATATATTCATATACTGTTTTTGCACATTCAGAGACACACATGTATATATATATTTTCATCCATCTCTCTATCTATCTATCTGTATACATGTATATACACACACACACACCTTCATATATAATGCACACACACAGAAAACGAATTATGAGAGTCCAGAAAGAATGTATAGAATTTTAAATACAATATTTCTGCAAAGTAATATAACCTGGATGGATGTGTGTCTTGTTGCAGACATAAATGCACTGTTAAGAATTTAGCATCCCATGGTTCAAGGTGTGTGACTATTTGGGCAAGTCCTATAGAACCTGGCTGACTATAGTCTTGTGTCAAATGAATTTATTAGAAGGAAACTGAAAGAATCCCCTCGTGCATGTGTGTGTGCATTTATGTGTGTCTCCTTGTTTTGACATAGTGTAATATTTGCAAAAGAGCATTAGCACCATAGAAGCCATGTCCTTTGTCTCCTGTCTTTTGAGAAACCATGTCTGTCCATGGGGTATTATGTACTTATGTGGTAATAGGTGTGTTGGGAACAGGGACATCACCCAACTATAGAAGATCTGCTTCAAAACATTGTTTCTCTTGTATACGGACAAAAAGCAGATGTTAAAATGATGATAGTGAGATGATTATATATATATATATATATATATATATATATATATATATGTAATGTTGATGTGTATGTAAATAAATGTGTGTGTGTACGTGCATGCATGTGTGTGCACACACATTATAAAAATTATAAAGTTATATAAAATTCACATAACAGTAAAATATAGGTACATATGTGTCTTTATGTGTATACACACACACACACACACATATATATGCATGTGTATATCTACGAAAATCATAGAATTTTAGATAAATTATATGAAATTCAAATTACAGTATTTACTTATATACATATATATATATATGTAAATGTGCATATATATATACATATATGTGTGTGTGTGTGTATGTGTTTATATATATATATATATTTATATATATGTAGTCAAATAATTAAAATTTATGAAAATAAGTACATGTAATGCAATATATATTTGTTAGTAATATATATAATTAATAATAATTTGTTATTATTATTATTATTATTATTATTAAGTTTTAGTATTGAATAACTTATATTTCCTATTTACCATTAACTTAATAAATGCATTAAATTTGCAGACGTCATATTTAGTTATAATTTTCATTTTTAAAGCTGATTTTTGATGTATGGCATTGTAATTTATTCAATGTTTTAAATTTTTAACATTGTTTATAAACTAAATAACAAACAGCTTTGATATGTGAAAATATAGTTCTATTTGTATTTAAAACTTGTATTTAAGTTCTACTTGATTTAAGACCATGTATTGAAACTAAACCAAACACATCATTGGAGAACCTTTGTAACCACACAAAACTCTAGAATTCACTTCAACTTTTAATTTATTTTATGATGTACCCAAAGTTTTGTGGCGCAACAGTGAGACTTGGTTGGCCATTGATGAAGACCCATTCATGGAATCCATTTAAATTTGAAGTGAATTTAACAGCTTTGTATGTTATCAAATAGTTAGAATGGATTTTCCACAATGTAATTACTTCAACTAAAAATAAAAAAATATATAGGATATGATTTTTTTTTTATCTAAAAGAGATGAAGTTATGAATGCTATAACAAAACTCTAATTATTGTTATTATTTAAAAATTGACAAATGCTTCGTTCTTGTTTTTCCATTACTTAAAAATTTTTTAAATATTAAACAAGAACTTTGGTAAATAAAAAGTAATTAAATTTTGGCAGTTTGGACGTATACTCTTTGATATCAAAGGAACTGAATTTAAGTTAAATCCAAAGGTTACTAGTTAAAATAGAATTATCAAATTACTCTAACAAAACCTAAAATGAATGCTGGGAAGTATGAAAATGTGCATCATAAGACATTTAACAGTCTTTTTATATTACTCAGGAATTTGAATTTCTCTAATGGTATGTGAAACAATAATATGTAGGAAGTTCTGAATATATTCTAAAGAAACTATTTAGAATTTAGAAATTACTTCTAAACAAACAAAATAGCAGATTTATTTTTAATGTGTATTTGGTAAAACAAAACACAAAAGCAGTGCAATTTTTTTTTCAGAAACATAAAAAAAAAAAACGGTAACAAATTGAAATAAGGGAGTAATGTGGATTCTATTGCAAATGATAATAGAGGTGAAACAACACACCTCAATACATATGTAATATTTAACACCTGGTGTGCATTATCATCAAAATATGTAGCAAGTAAAGTTTCCATCAACTAAAAAGCAATCCTAATCATCAAACTATTTTGATGAGTCTTTAGTGAATAACAGATAATAAATAACAACAGAAAATATATATAAAAAAAGGTATTTAA
>NC_068983.1:81395937-81408437 GCF_001194135.2 Octopus bimaculoides
AATGGTTAATAAAGTTATTTACATTCCAAAGCATGTTATGCCTGCAGAGAATATCGTCGGACAGCAAAAAAAGAAGAAAAAAAAGAACAAAATTCTTTTCTCCTTTTTTTTTGTTTTTACTCACCTTCGACGTAAAAATACACTATGATGGCAACTTTTAAGAATGACATAAACTAAATGATTTGCTTGTTTGTTTTGTTTTCTTAAAAAGAGATCAAGACAGAGTAGAGGAAAAAGCGACAAGCTGACAGGGATGACGGGGAAACTATGTGCGTGTATGTGTGTGTGCGTATACAAGCACGCGTGCGCGCGTATACCCAGACACATTGATGAGAAAACAGAAAGAAGAGGTTACGTTTGTTAGATTATTAGGGAACAAGAGCCCGGTTAGAAAACTAATGTTGACAATCCACCAACAATTAATGGTTATGGTATTCCAATTGTTGTTTTAGTGGTTTGTTACCTTCGTAGCTAGTTGATGTTGGATTTTAGATGTGTCTTCCGTGTACCTGTCCCATAAAAAAACTGCACAAGCCCTATGTTGCCGAAATAAAAGTCACAACACTTGGGAGAGCTTCATTCAATGCGGAAAAAAAAAAAGACACTCTACATACAAACTGCGTACACGCGCGCACGCACGCACACACAGAGGACGTGTGTTTTCGTTTTTAAACATATTTACACGGAAGATTTTTGGTGAATACACATACTATGACAACGATAGACAGATCGGTGAATAAATAGATGGACAGATACCTATATTGAAGGAAGTTAAAGAGAGGGAAAGGGATATTGACGATGACGGATAGATCGAGAGATGCATTTCTAAATGGATAAACATGTTGATAGACAGGCCGACTAACGATCGGATAGACAGACAGACAGATAGATAGATAGATAGATAGATAGATAGATTGACAGAAGGGAAAATAAGAATGCAAAACCGGAAATCTGCCAATATACTCTTTAATTTTAATTCAGTTTTAGATTTAACAAACACTAGCAAATATAAAAATGCATGAACAGAAAGTCTCTCTCTCTCTCTCTCTCTCACACACACACACACACAATCGACATAAAATTACAAACATCTGCAGCAGGAACATGAAAAAAAAAACCTACCTTCAATGACCAGGGTTTTAAAAATTATTTATTATTATTACTATTATTTTCTTAATATTCTTTTTTTTTTTATGTCTGACGGAATATGTCAACAACTTTCACCTGAAGTAGGGATCGTAAAAATTGGTGTTTTTAAAAGATAGCAGGGAGGCAGGTAAGAGTTAACCCCTAACCTCCCCAGAACCTGGCGATCCCTTTCTCCGTCGCATGAGGCTAGCTGCCGATTTATAAAGCGCTCCCGACACACCGAGAAAAGCAGCAGCAGGAGTAGCAGAAGAAGAAGAAGAATACATGTTCCAACCATTAATAGTGGTGGTAGTAGTAGCAGGGCAGTGTTTTGGAAAATTCATGATAAACCACCTAGCATCAATACTTCTGTATGAAGGAGGAGGGAGCCGCAACGCAGTTGCTCGAGCTAAGAAATCTTTTTAAAATTTATACGCTAGTCTTAAGTGAAGAAAGGGACACGAGATAAACTAGCTAAAAGACAGGATGATCATGGCTGGAATGTCTCCGATCATCGGCCAGTTCGATCATAGCTGACATAGGACAAACAACAACTTCCATGTGCATGTATGCATTAGATACACGTATACAGGGAGACACTTTACACAAACATAGAGCTGTACCAGTAAGCATATGATTTGGCTGTTTTCAGAGTATATGTATGTTTATATAGTGCACCTAATGCTCCTGCCACACAAACACATTTATAGACCTTCGTATACGGATGTATGTATGTATGTTATCAATCAGTTTCATTTCTGTATTTCTTGTCAATAGAGAAAGAGCCGGACTCTAACATAGATTCAAGGCTCCTTCATTGGAACTTTTATCAACATCATCTAGGTATTTGTGCATATGGTGTGTGTGTGTGTGCAGTATCTGGCGTTAGTGTATGCGCAGATTTGTATGTTTGTTTTATGGATGCGTTTTTATGTATATATTTTCATATGTATGCATGTATGTATGTGCTCGTGTGTGTGTGTGTAAAAGAGAGCATGTACCACAAACCGCTTTACTTATTAAGAGATGAGAGAAAAATTCCGAGTGCCAGTTAACTTTGAGGGAGTGACAAAAAATAAAAATAAAATAAACCAAAATAAAATTATATAATGAAGAAGAAAAAAATGCCGAAAGTATTTAGTTTTAAATTTGTCACGTTATTTAGCAGCTATTTCTTTAAATGGTTTCTTTCTTTAAGCTGTAAATAATGTGTTTACATGCGCGTGAAATAATATTGTATATCACTCGCTACACGTGCAAATAACTGATGACTAATTTAAACGCACTTCGTGATGTATCGTCAAATTTTCATTTCAATGTATATATATATATATATTTGTAATAGTTTAATATATATAATTTCAACCAATAATATATATATATAAAAAAACACTCTCTGCGGTGTTCCCCACCTACACACACATACGCACGCGCACGCACACGCACATGCACACACACCTTAGATCGAGTTAATGTAAAATGGAAAGATTGCTACACATGCATACACGCATATTGTGCGAGTCAACAATGGATATTCTTGAGAGTTTTGTCAGAAGTAGCAGCTAAATTTGCCTCGAACAAAAAAAAAAGATAAATAAAAGAAGGACACTTGAGATATTAAGTGGGGAGCGGGAAGAAAGCACGGGATGATAACAACTGGGAACGTTTTCATAGTTCTGTCAGACTTGATTTGATTCTGAACAGCGCAGTGTTATTTACAGCGTGTGCGTGTGTTCGCGCCCGTAACATGTGTGCGTGTGTTCGCGGCGCTCGTAATAGTCTGTTAACAAATTAAAACTATGCAGTGCATCGGAATAACAACAATGTAAAGTTATTCTTAAGTAATTAAGGCCACCGATAGGAAGGAAAATTACCTTAACGCCTCATAATGCTTAGTTAAGAAGAAGAAATTCTTTAAAATCTTGTACCGTTACCGGATCCTCTCATACCAATGAACACCGAGGCAAGAAAGCAAAAGTAGAAAAGAATGGCAAATGCACACGCGCGCGCACACACACATGCACACACACACACACACACGCGCGCGTTGTGGGAATGATAGTAAATAATAAAGGAATCGATCGCAGTAAGGTAACTAATTTGAAGGTCCGATTTGAAGGGAGGGTGCTGTCTCAATCACCATCTGGAACCGTTTTTCTGAAAGTCTATGGGGAAATGTAAAATCAGACTAAAAAGGTTCAGAAACGTTAGTGAGAGTGATCAGTGGTGTTAGACTACTTGCAGATTGGAGTTTCGATTCCTAGCTGGTCACTGCACTCAACTCGGCCTTCCTACCCATGAAGAGACCCGTCTTCGATATGCTTTCATAGAGGAAATCAAACGTGTGAATTCACTTTATACCAAAATGATTATAACTATTTTATTTTAGCTATCATCAAATCATCCTGTCATTTTATTTTTCAGCCTAGCCTTTATTTCTTTATTTTCTTTCAAAAATAGTGAAGGTGTCATTTATAGAAGATTTCCTTACTATTTCTAGCACATCAATTGACAACATAGGGATTTGCTCGTACCACAGAAACTGTTGTTGATGTAGAGCTATGTTTGTTCCGTAGATTTTGTTACTGCAATTGACAATACAGAAATAAACGCCTAGAAGGTTTAGCTTCTTACACAGGTGTGAAAACTGAGTTATCAAGGTTTCAACACACTATCTAAATCGAGCCAGTTGAATAATCAACTATGAAAAGTACGGGCGCCACGAAATCCTGTTTCTCTTCCTTGTTGATGACAAAAGTAGTGAAAGCGAGCGAAGTTGCTCCGAGAGTTATGAGCCACAACCGATACAGTTTCGATTCTTAGTAGTGCTACTGAGAAACATAGGAGACACATAATTGCATACAAACCTCCTTTCAAGGTATATATATGAGTGTGTGTTTGTGTGTGTGTATATATATATATATATATATATATATATATATATATATAAAAACAAAAGTAAATGAGTATATGCATATATACGTACAGGTATGTGCATACCGACATCCACCTGTATGTATAGGTGCATATCTGGGTACAGGACATTGCAAACAAACGTAGACGAGAACACACGAGCCACATAGAGAACATTCTACTTCATCAGCTACCCACGTTTTAACACCGGCGTTTCGACGAGATACATACATACATTCATACATACATTTACAAGCACTGAGTCTATTTTTTGTTGTAATTAAGTACAAAACTGATTACATTTAAAAATCTACTTTTATAATGTTATTAGTCGACTTCGTAATGATTTCTTGTAGTCTGTGTAAACTGATTTAAGTGTATACAACTTTTGAAATTTAAAATCAATCTTTCTCGTGAAATGCGTGTATGCATGTGCGTGTGTGTACACATTTATAAAGTATGCTTATGATACTGTAAATATTTATATATACTACAACGTATGTGTGTATCACAGTGTACGTACGTATATATTTATATTTACAAAGTACGCCCGCATAATATTTATATATATACACACACGCACACATTCTAATATATTCATGTATGTTGCTTTTATGTCGTGTTATAAAAACAATTTAATATTATTCAATACTTCATTATACTTTTACTGTCTTGTAAAAGTATAAAACACATACATTATATATAACTTTCAAAATACGTATATATGTGAGTGTATATATATATATATATATATATATATATATATATATATAACTTTTATGATACGTATGTGTAGTGTGTTTGTGAATGTTATATATATATCGTTGTGGAACTCCGTCGGTTACGACGACGAGGGTTACAGTTGATCTGATCAACGGAACTGCCTGCTCGTGAAATTAACCTGTAATTGGCTGAACACTTCACAGACACGTGTACCCCTCAACGTAGTTCTGGAGGAGATTCAGTGTGACACAGGGTGTGACAAGGCTGGCCCTTTGAAATAGAGGTACAACTCAAACAGGAAGAAAGAGTTAGAGAAAGTTGTGGTGAAAGAGTACAGCAGGGCTCGCCGCCACTCATTGCCGGAGCCTCGTGGAGCTTTTAGGTGTTTTCGCTAAAAAAACACTCACAACACCCGGTCTGGGAATCGAAATCGCGATCCAGAGTCCGCTGCCCAAACCACTGGGCCATTGCGCCTCCACTATATATATATATATATTATATATATATATATGTGTGTGTGTGTGTGTGTGTGCATACACATACACATATGTATGTATAATGCAAATTTATAAAAACTTATAGAATACATATATAATGTATATGTATTACACACACACACACACACATATAAAGTGTATATGTATATATATATGTGTGTGTGTGTATTATATAATTGTGGTTGACGATCTGTTTATAGCTGATTTTGCAGTTTTTTATAATTTATTAATGTGCGATAAAAATCAAGACAAAACGAAATAAAAAAAAAGGAAAATATTTGATTAAAACAACAACAAAAATGTGTATTTTTGATAAGCGTCCTTCTACCTCTTCAAGAACACTAAAATAAACTATGTATTATAGCCAAAATTTTCCTCAGAAACATATTGGGGAAAAAAAGTTCAGTTTGAAGAAACTATTAGCAAAGTTTTATTATCTTTTTAACATGTTACAATAATCAGACTGCGTTCGGAGAGATAATAGGTGGCAATCAAAAGGGAAGGTGTGAGAGAAGTTGATAAATATTCTACTGGTGATAACGTGATCAATTAGAAAGAACAGTTTTGCAGAGACAACAATAATAATCCTTTCTACTATAGGCACAAGGCCTGATATTTTGGGGGAGGGGGTCAGTCGATTAGATCAACCCCAGTACGCAACTGGTACTTAATTTATCGACCCAGAAAGGATGAAAGGCAAAGTCGACTTCGGCGGAATTTGAACTCAGAACGTAGAGACGGGCAAAATACCGCTAAGCATTTCGTCCAGCGTGCTACCGATTCTGCCGTCTCGCCGCTTTAAGAATTATAATGATCTTTTCTATTATAGGCACAAGGGCTGAAGTTTAGAGGAGGGGATAGTCGATTACATCGATCCCAGTGCTCAACTGGTACTTATTTTATCGGCCCCAAAAGGATGAAAGGCAAGGTCGACTCCAGCGGAATTTGAACTCAGAACGTAAGGACTGACGAAATGCCGCTAAGCATTTTGCCCGGCGCGCTAACGATTCTGCCAGCTTGCCGCCTTAATAATAAATCATGATAGTAGTTTCGAATTTAGGCACAAGGCCAGCAATTTCGGGTCCGGGGATAAGTCGATAATATCCACCTCTAGCATTCAGCTGGTACTTAATTTATCGACCCCAAAAGGATGAAAGACAGAACGTAAAAACATACGAAAGACAGCTAACCATTTTGCCCCGGCGTGCCATAGAGTCTGCTAGTTCGCCGCCTTAACAACACCATAAATAATCTAACTTCCCGATATTAATTCAATCTCCCATGTGTATGAGTGTGTGTGTGTGTGTGTGAAAATTTCATAACCTTTATTATGTAACTCGCCAATTTCATTCAGTCTTGTAAACATTCCAGCATTATTCTATATATCTTTATTCACCTAGACAGACTGACTAGCCTTAGACCTCAGGTCTAATTAAAAATAAATATGTAAAACTAAAAAAAATTTCGCCAACATGAGTAATGCTTTAGTTATTAAATATTACTTAACCTTTCTATATCGTATAACAAGGCGGTAGTCCATGGAAGGAGATAAAGGACTACCGCTCGAATAAATTATTTCAACCATTCAAAATTGTTATTATTAATGTTGTTGTTGTTGGCACTCCGTCGCTTACGACATCGAGGGTTCCAGTTGATCCGATCAACGGAACATCCTGCTCGTGAAATTAACGTGCAAGTGGCTGAGCACTCCACAGACATGTGTACCCTTAACGTTGTTCTCGGGGATATTCAGCGTGACACAGTGTGACAAGGCCGACCCTTTGAATTACAGGCACAACAGAAACAGGAAGTAAGAGTGAGAGAAAGTTGTGGTAAAAGAGTTCGCCACCATTCCCTGCCAGATGGGCGCGTGGAAGAGTACAGCAGCGTTCGCCACCATCCCCTGCCGGAGCCTTGTGGAACTTTAGGTGTTTTTGCTCAATAAACACTCACAACGCCCGGTCTGAGAATCGAAACCGCGAGTCCGCTGCCCTAACCACTGGGCCATTGCGCCTCCACTTTATTATTAATAATGAATAAATAAATAAATTGTTGTTTCTTGGCCGAAATCATACTGCGTCTTGCGATACCTAGTTTTTTTTACAATCTGAGTTCAAATGTCGCCGAAATTAACTTTAATTTTAATCCTTCGGGGTCGATTAAGTAAACCATCAGTCAAATTACCGGAATCGAAATAATCAATATAATCTTCCCCAAGTGGCTGACCTTATGGTTTATACTAGAAAGTATTATTATCATTATCATCATTATCATGCGCAAGCTGGTAGAATTGTTAGCGCACCAGATAAAATGGTAAGCAGCATTTCGTCCGGCTTTATGTTCTGACTTCAAATTCCGCCGTAGTTGACATAACCTATCATCTTTTAGAGGTCGATGAAATAAGTACAAGTCAAGTAAGTACTGAACTCGATGTAATCGACTAAGCTAGCCCCTTAAAATCTATTGGCTTTGTGCCAAAATACGAAACCATTCTTTTTTAAGGGGATGAGCTGGCAGAATCGTTAGCATGCCAGACAAAATGCTTAGCGGCATTTCGTCCGTATTTACGTCTTGAGTTCAAATTCCACCGAGGACGACTTTGTCTTTCATTCTTTCGGGATCGATAAATTAAGTACCAATGAAACACTGGGGGTCGATGTAATCATCTGGTCCCCTGCCCCCACCCCAAATTTCAGGTTTTGTGCCTTTAGTAGAAAAGTTTATTGCTATTATTTTGGTCGATAAATTAGGTGAAACACTGGGATCGATGTACTCGACTAGGCCCCTTCTCCTAAATTCCAGGTCTTGTGCCTATAGTAGAAAGGATTATTATTATTATTATTATTATTATTATTATTATTATTATTATCAAATAAGGCGGTGAGCTGACAGAATCGTTTGCATGCCGGACAAAAAGCTTAGCGGCATTTCATCTGTCTTTATGTTCTGAGTTCAAATTCCGCTGAGTTTAACTTTGCCTTTAATCCTTTCAGGGTCGATAAATTAAGTACCGGTCGCGTACTGGGGTCGATGTGATCGACTTAACCCTTTCCCCCAAATTTGAGGTCTTGTGCTTCCAGTAGAAAGGATTATTATTATTAGTAGTAGTAGTTAATCGTACAACAAATATGGAGAGTAATGATTTGAAATACAAGTTGAAAAGTATCGTACTATGTACAGCTTATTAACCAGTCCGTTTTCCTTATTACTACACACACACACCACATCGATACATGTCTATGTGCAAGAATTGTTTTGCATTTAAGAAAGTGCTAAATAATATATCTTAGATTTTATTTATAAACTTCAAATATCGAGGTTGATAAATTAGGTACGACTTTATAACTCGCTTGTAAATTTGTAAACTTTCATCAAGGAGATAAATAATTAATTATACATTAGTGTATTCTGAATTTAAATATCGCTGAGGTCGAGTTCAACATTCATCTTTAGAATAAATATACGCCAAGTACTGAAGTCGATTTGATCGACTGCACATTTCCCCTCTAATTTTGTGACTTTGTACCACTGTTAATGAGTTGGTGTCAAAACTACACGCACGCGTGCACGGTTTTGCGAAATAATGTTCATTTGATGTAGTATTTCCCGACCATTTTTTTTTTAGTCTATAGATCCCTTTGAGTCCTATTTTATTCAGGTGCACCCTCATAGCCATTTGCATTTTTAAAAAATCCTATAATATTTTTATAATTAAATATCATTAGGAATTGTATGAAAAAAAAAACATTAAAATATTTTGTGAATTGTAGAAGTATAACCAATTGATTGCACATGAACATTAACGACAAAGTCTTATATGGATGCCCTCGCCCCGGGGCCATAAGGGTCCCCGGTTTCAGAACAACCGACCAATTAGATAGACGAAGTTCCTGTTACCAAAATTGAAGATCGCTGCAAACGGTAAAGCCTCAGACATAAGCCGACTTACAACACAACCAGGTAAAATGATGATGATGATGAAGATGAAGATGATGATGATGATGATGATGATGATGATTTCCTTATTTGCCACCAGGGCGATGGGTGAAGGGTATAATAGGAAGACAAAGCGTGGTGATTTACACAGAATGATGAAGAAAAGAAAACTAGAAATAAATGTAAGTATGCATGGTACATGATATTAGTTTCAAGTGTTGCTACAAGGCAAGCAATTTTGTGGGAGGGGCTAAGTCGATTACATCGATCCCAGTGTTCAACTGGTATTTATTTTATCGATTCCGAAAAGATAAAAAGCGAGTTGACCTCGGCAGAATTTGAACTCAGGATATAAAGTCGGACGAAATGCTGCTAAGCATTTTGCCCTACATGCCAACGATTTAACAAGCTATTATGTACCTTAACATGGTACATAATATTAATAAAAAGAAATGAAATGATGTACATATGGTATATGTCATTAAAAGAAAAGAAAAAGAATAGTTGATAATGAGGAACCCACTCTCCAAGATCTTCCTGAAACTAAGGGCAAAAGCTCTCTCCAATCTTTGTTCGACTTAGAGGTTTATACTTGAAGTCGTGCCATTCTCTCTAGTCAATTTTACCACATTCACCCACCTTTCAATAAATTCACTCGCAGACACCATCTCACTTTCTACCCTCACCGTCCTTTTCAAGAATAACTTGAACAAAGTAGATGAGGGGCTTTACCAAAGTGGAAAGTTTCTGTCGTCATCCCTTTCTTCCCTACTTGGAGGGCGATGGGGCAATCATCACTATAGACCAAAAGAAATCAGAAATCTTGGGAACATTTTCTGCAATACATTCTTTTGGCTCGTAGCTTCCTATCTAGTGTACCATTGCAGCGTATGTTGATGAAGCTCTTTCTGTTTCACGCTCAATTATCTCTGGTGTTCATCAGTTTTGTTTTATCCACCACTTTCTTCCTTTCATACGTCAATGACTTATTTGTTGTCACATCCAACAACGCCCACTCTTATGCACGTGACTCCCTAACTTCCGCCAACCATGAATCATTCAAATGCAGCCTAGATACCTCATACTAAACTTGCATTGAATCCATAAACAGAAACCTTGAGAACATCCTTCAGTGGAGCGATGCCAACTCTATTTCTTTTAGCATCAAACACAACACATAGCAAGAAAACATCACCACATCCCGACTAATCATGAGCCAACTCACACAGACTCCAAATGCAGTCACCGAGGATCTTTGTTGGCGGACGTACATCTTTAGCAAAGATAGGTTTTCCTTTCAGAACCAGAAAATACTTCGGCCCCACAATTGCTCACACTCTACAAGATTCGAGTGAGACCCACGATGGTGTAACTGCATCCACATCTGGTACAATACTTCTGCTCACACGGATATCCTGGGCAACCGTAACTTGAGAAGGACCACTCAACTAACTGATACCCAAACACTAACGAACACGTTCCAGTCTCTGATCTACAGGCGTGCTGTCTTGGAACTGGCTGGTCTCGTACCTCCACCCTCAGACACCCCGATCCACTCGTTTTCCACCTCGTCACTCTTGGTGAGTCATACCCCACCTCACTCGCCTCGAAGAATTTAACTGCAATTAGAAATTCCAAAGTATTACAGAAGAAAAGAAATAATAAACCATACACGTTGTTTTATTTGTAATTTTTCAAATAAAACGAAACTGATAGACCAACCGTTTTTTGTTTTTGTTCGTGTCAAATCTCTTGATTTACATACGTGTGTGTGTGTGTGATGTGTACGCATGTATAGATTTTATAAGTTTGTATGTGGGCGCGTACGTTTGCACACACCTGAAAAAGTGTAACATGCAACACCAGGTGACTGAAACTTAGGATTTCGGGAATGTCTTACTGACATGTAAAATAGTGGACTATATTGTCGGTTGTGTTGTTCTTTCCATTTTTTATGACAGTTGGAATGGTTTGATGGAAATTTGGCGGCTATTTCTAGTATGTCGAGCAAGAAAATTGAGGTTCCCTTGTTGACGGAAAAGAAACATTTTCTGCTTTTAATACCTAAAAAAATACTGAATGTCGTTTTTGTAGAGATATTGTGTTACAGTTGTCGTTTTGTCCCAAGTGAGCTCTGATCAGACAGACTTCATCAGTTAACCTTTTCGGTTACAGTGTATCTACAACTACATTATCATATGCGTTCTTTTTAATAAAACCGGGGGTAATTTAAGAAAGATTTGGCTGCCATATCTAGCAGGTCGAGCTATTAGAAAAAAGTTTCTGGCTCGTTACGGTAGCAAATTTGCAGACATTCTTGAACAGCTGATTTTATTCGGAGTAGTCTTTGTCTACCTCCAGCCAGCGCCACTTACCACCACCACTATACAACTGTGGCTAGCCCGCTTCTGTTTTGAACTTATTTATTTCTCTAACAATTTACTCAAAAATTTTGATAATATATATCCGGAATTTTATTGTAATAAACGTGATTTTCATTAACTTTAAATAAAGAGAAAGCGGCGAGCTGGCAGAACCGTTAAGTTCGCTGGACAAATCGCTAGAGCGGCATTTCGTCCGTCTTTATGTCCTGAGCTCAAATTCCGCCGAGGTTGACTTTACCTTTCATCCTTTCGGGGTCCCCACAAAAAAACAAAACAAAAAAAAACAATGAATAAATAAATGCTAGCCCTGTGCCAAAATTTGAAACTTAATTTTAAAATAAAGATTATAGGACTCATTAATTTTGATTTCAAATTTTGGAACATGAACAGAAATTTCGGGGGAGAGGGTATGTCGATTACATCAACCCCAGTGTTCAATTGGTACTTATTTGATCGACCCCGAAAGAATGAAAGGTAAAGTCGATCTCGGTGGAATCTGAACTCAGAACAGAGAGACGAAATGCTGCGAAGCATTTTGCTCGCCGTGCTAACGATTCTGCCGGCTCGTCGGCATTCATTTTGATAATAATAATTGTTTCAGGACGTTATCTGTAGTTATAATCAGATTTCCTCTGTTTAATATGGACGCATAGAACAGACGGGTGAAATGTACAAACATGATTAAATATGTAGATTGCTGAATTATAAATTAATTACGAGACAATTGGATGCCTTTCTCTCTCATAAAACAAGTGCGTGTTTATACAGAAAGAGAGAAAGAGAGATTAAGGAAAGCTTAAAAGAATTCAAAAATCAAAATAAGAGGGAGAAAAAACCACTGATAAAGAGATCCCAAAGGTTTGGCCTGCAGTATTAAATAAAAGAATATTTAGGAAGGCTATCATTATCGATCAGTTAC
>NC_068983.1:81412109-81412622 GCF_001194135.2 Octopus bimaculoides
TATATATGCATTGACAGATAAATTAAAGGATACATATATAGACAGAGAGATAAATAGGTAGATAGAGAGATATGGAGTGAGAGAGAGAGAGAGAGAAAGAGAGAAGAGAGAGACAGAGAGACAAACTGATATACCTATATGTAGACAGCATGACAATTGCAACAATATGCATCAACACTTGCAGCTCACTCATGTAAGCATAGAAAAGTGCATGTTAAAATGATGAAGATAACAATGAAACTAAAAATATATTTGTGCAAATATACACACACACATACAACATACACATAAATGCATAGATATAACTATAAACCATATACATAAGTATACATGTATAAACACACACATACACAATTATTTGCATGAGCGTGTGTAAACGTTTAATATATATATACACATATACAACTTTATAAGTATACATATGCATATATGTGAATATATGTATGTATGTATGTATCTCTCTCTCTCTCTCTCTCTCTCATATATATATATATATATATATATATATATATA
>NC_068983.1:81415165-81417628 GCF_001194135.2 Octopus bimaculoides
ACTTTCTTTGGTGCCTGAATCTTTAGATGCTGCATTTATTTATAATTCTAACTTTGTGCATTTAGAAAAATATTATGATTATGTTTTACTTCCTGTGTTTTATTGTTATTCTTAGGTGATCTGCAACATATGAATCAGGATGAATTCTAATAAAAAAGTGCTTTATTCTGCAGGAGATCTGCTTTACACAGCATTACAGTTCTAAAGATGGCTGCTCTAATGTAAAGATGTCTGCTTGGCCCAACATTTGAATATGGAACTTATAGCTAACTATGAAAGAAACATTAACTTGTCAGTTCAACTCCAACAAACCCAAGTGTTCCTGAAACCTGTTGATTTTCATAAAATAAGGCAGTTTTACTGGAAACTGGAAGCGCTTGTACTGAAATCGTATATTTGATGGGATGAGAGGCTGGCAAGGAATGACAACATTATATCTCTTGATACAGTTAGTCATAATGGTGGTTTTGATCACATGGGAGATAAGAGTTCTGACAACAAGCCAAGTACAGTTGTAGAGTTTTCGCTGCATCTAAATTTCGTAGTAACATAATAGCTGTTCCTACTTTCAGTTGCAAATTTTGAGGAAGAAATCCAGTGGGTTGAAGAAACTCTGTTGCTTAGTTGTCAGCATAGTTATCTTTAACTACAGTATAAGTTGACTTGTAAGATCTAGATTGTTCTGGTACTTGTTAAATAATGGTAGCACTATTAGCTAACAATGTCACAGTATCGTATGCTTTGTATAATTCAACAAGAGGTTAGAAAAACTTTTAATAGCATTTCTTGAGATGTGATGATCCTTACAGAATTTTGTTTTTTTATTTTGAAATCTCCACACTCAACATGAACTAATAGCTGAACATTCTTGCAACAGAAGTAAAACTTCAGCAAACTGTGCATGCTTCTGAGATGTTTCAATTGCAAATCTCATGAGATTTTACCTCTTGTCTTCAAATTTACTTTTCTTTGAGGCATGCTCTCAAATCACCAATAATCATCCTTTGAGATAACTGGCAGAGTTGTAGACTTTACCTGAGATCACTAGTGAGCAAGAGTAACCTCATCTTTGGTGTGAGCTCTTGCAAATTGTGATAAGAATTCAAAATGAAAGTTTGTAAGACATTCCGTACTTATACATTGTGCTTGATATACCTCAGAATCTCAACCTGTCTAGATCCTTTACCAAAATGATGCACATGACTATAATAGTGTACAATGCTATGGTGATAGCTTAAAAGTAATATGAACAGTCCTACTACCTCTGAGAAAATCTGTATAAATTCCAGGTGAGGTCACTATACAACAGGTATCAGCTTCTCTGATTTAACTTTTGTCAAAATTAGTTTGATCAAAAGAGTTTTGTCTTTGCTGCTAGTAACACCAAGGAAAATTACTATCTTGAGTTAGGTGTCATCACTTGTTTGGACAAGCATTGTTTCTTAACTGTAATGCAGAGCAATTCATTACAGTGGACATAATGTCCAATACATGAATGTCAAAGCTGATTACCTGAAGCATCTTTCAGTTGAGAGTTGTTACAGTTGCAGTTCATACTGGAGATGGCAGTCTACACTGTTCAAGCACATTATCAGGGATGGACTACTCAGAACTTTCAATGGGATTTAGTGCCACATTGTACAAAGCAGATATAAACTTTAAACACGGGCTCTTGATACTTGTGCTTCATACTTTATGGTTTCTATCATGCTCTCTTAGTGATTATGCCAAAATTGCTGACGATTAGACGGTGAACAAGTACAGAAAATGATGGTGAAGAAGGTTCTTATCTTGCCAGTAGAATAGAAGACTGAAGTTCTTCCAAGGTACTGTTTGAGTATGCAGTGTTTTCAAAAATTTCTGGTAAACTATGTGGTATGTTATGCATACATCAAGCAACACATTTAAGTTCCTGGAACTAGATTGGACAGTAAATATTTTGCAGGTGTTGTTGGAGATTTAGATATGTTGTTAAAATTCTTCATTTAAAAATCATATATTTAAAATTTAGCACATGGATTAATATTATGGTAGCTACAAAATAATTTCTTCTTTCATTGTTTTACATCTTGATACATATGTATTGGTACCAAATCAGGAGACAATTGTATTTCACACAGGATATATAGATGGTGTATATTAGAAAGTTGTTGTTATTGAAATTTCTCATGTAAGAAAATCATATCTTCAAAAAGTTAGTATTGTTTCACATTTAAATTTGTTTATACTTCTAAAATATTTAGGTATTATGTACAGAGAATTGGACTGTAACTTTTTATAATATTTCAAATAAATGTAAGCTTAAAAAGAAATTAACTTCAATTTATAGAGCAGAAGTCCAGAATATATTGGAAATATAAAACAAAGTGAAATGTGAAGCAATGAAATGATAATTTTCTGTCTCCATGCTATTTGAAACTGTACAAAGAGTTACATATATATATATTGTATACAAACAGTTTT
>NC_068983.1:81417713-81422302 GCF_001194135.2 Octopus bimaculoides
TATATATATAAATAGGGGAGAATATACAAAAAATAACAACAGACGAGGACAGGTGGTGTAAATAACATATAAATATATATATATTTATATACACACACATACACACATAGACATTTATACACACACATGTGCATGCAAGCATGCACACACACACACACACACACACACACACACACACACACACACACACACAAGTATATATTACCACAGACTAGAAATTTTAACTACTTCGTGATAAGTAGGCAATTAAAAGAAATTAAATTTGTGTATTCTGTTCATATTTTACCTTATTCGTTAATTTCAAATTCAAATTTCTAACCCCATCCATTATGAAGAAATTATTATCTCTCTTGTACTATGAGGCCACTAGGGGCACTACATGTTATATATACATAGACATGAATACACATATAAACACACACACATAAATAAATATGTACATATATATGTATGTATGCAATATATAGTCCTTCCTCAGACACTGTCCTCACACAACTGGGTCATTAGTTAGGTCCACAGAAAGACTTGAACCTCTGACATCAAGGCAAAACTGTCCCTGCTAAAAGTTTCATGAGGAGAGCTTGTTCTCACTGAACTGGATAGATCCTGAGGAGCATACCTCAAACAAATTAACCTATGATCTCAAAGGCTGAACTTGCAAAATAGAGTCACACCTGATGGAGTGGCTAAGAAAGTGCAGCTGAAGTAACACCTGGGCTGATGGCTTTCCATTACAGTATTGTTATGTGATCTGGGATTTCACATTTCAGATGTATTGCAAGAGGATTTTTTTGTGACATGGGTCACTTCCTGGCAAGTTGGGATTCACTGTTATCAAAACCCTACCATTTGCAGGCTTTCATTGATCTTTTCTCATGCACTTCATTCAGAGAAAGAAATACTCAGGAATAACTGACAACAACGATACATATTATATATATACATCCATATGTATGTATGTATATATATTATATATAATAAATATGATATATATTAAATATAAAATATATTATATATACTATATATATTGTATGTATTATATATGTACACAGACACACGCATATATACATATGTGTGTATGTGTTTATATATATATATATATATATATATATATATATATTTGTTTTGCAAGATTTTTGATGTGAAATCGTGTGTTGAAACAGATGTTGTTGTACTTGGGGATGGTCATATTGCCAGTTTAGCCAATAAAAACACACGCACTGTATATTTGGTGTTAATTTGCTTCAGCTTTATATTACATTAATCTTAATCTTATTTCGGCCAGAGTTCTTTCGTCACACTTCTGTGACCTCATCAGTGGTCCTTTGTTTCCTTCCTTCTTATGTGTGTCTCACCATGCTAACTATCAGCTGATAGTTAGCATGGTGAGACACACATAAGAAGGAAGGAAACAAAGGACCACTGATGAGGTCACAGAAGTGTGACGAAAGAACTCTGGCCGAAATAAGATTAAGATTAATGTAATATAAAGCTGAAGCAAATTAACACCAAATATACAGTGCGTGTGTTTTTATTGGCTAAACTGGCAATATGACCATCCCCAAGTATAACAACATATATATATACATATATATAGTTTTAGGGAAAAGAACCAAGGTTCATGAACTCATCGATATGAAACTTAATTTAATTTTAATTTTTAATAAATTTGTTTTTAATTGAGTTTTTACCTGTCATTTTGGATTTTTATCCCTAATATTATATATATATACTTGTATGCATATATACTTGTATGCATATAAATATGTATATACATATAGATAGATAGATGTACATACATGTATATATCTGTATATATGTATGTACACATATATACGTGTGTTTGTGTGTGTGTGTGTGTGTGTGTAGTGAAGGAAAATAGAAATTAAAGAAATCCAGGCAAATACTCTGTTGGAACTCCATGCAATGAAGCTGGCCAACAGAATGTCCAGTAAAGAGCATAGTAAGCCACAGGGTAAACACACGAGGTAACCCATACAAAATGTAAATCTGAGGTTATTCCCTGATTGAAAGGCTGATACATTAACCACAGAGTATAAGACCACTTTACAGTAGACAAGAAAGTAAATAAAGGTTTCAGATAGTAGTACTCTTCTCTAAGCTATGTTTTCACAGATTAACATTTATCCAGCACAAGATGATATGTTGACCTCCCAGGATTGTGAATTTGGCAAGTATTATATAGACAGGGTAGGTGATTTGATATGTCTGTTATCAACAATCCTGTATCTGTAAGAATTAAGTGTTTTTTTTGTAGCCGATTTCGAAAATCTACCATAATAACGTATAAAGGGTTGAAGAGAATGATTAGGAGTCAACTAATCCATTAATTGATTGATTATTAAGCTTACAAGCCACTGTATGGCATGGAAACAGTTCCTAAACCTTTTCGAAACATTTGCAAATGAATAAAGTTTTGAAAGAAGATAATTCTTCATTTTTTTTCACCCCAGCATGGCCTAAGTCTAATGACTGAAACAAGTAAAAGAATTAAAATATATATATATATATCATCATTATCATCATCATTTGATGTCCGTTTTCTATGCAGTCATGGGTTGGATGGTTTGATAGGAGCTGGCCAGTTGGAAAACTGCACCAGAGTCCAATTTTCTATTTTGACAAAGTTTCTATGGCTGGATGCACTTCATAATGCCAACCACCATGCTGCATCTGCATCTCTCTGTAAAATCTGTTTTCCCTTTCTCACTCTATCTTCTTGCCTGTCAGGTTTACTCTTCTCTAGCAGAAATCAGTTGCAGTCTGACCTGGTGAAGGATTGTCACTTCCAGCTTTAAAACTGCCTCAGATACACCATGTGTTGAGACAGCATCTCCATAACTCCCTGGGGTACTAAAGCAAGCCATATATTAGTACATATAACTATATATATATATATATATATATATATATACACTATTTTACATATATATATATATATGTCTATATATATATATATATAGTCGTAACTAGAGTGATGGAGGATGCTAGTGAGCACCAGCATTGCTAGAAATAAGAGTCAACACAAACTCTTAGCTACATGAGAGCACATGACTTTATCTCTCTTGCCATAGGTGGTGAGCTTGTCTCTCTTGTCAGCCCTTAGAAAAATGCTGTCACGTGGTTAAGATTTGTTTTGACTCTTATTTCTAGAAATACTGGTAGTCACTACCATCCTCCATCACTTCAGTGATGACTATACCTGTTGCCTTTTGGTTGTGAATTGTGAATAGCTGCTTTAATAATTTATAACTATATATAACTATATTTATAACTATAGGTGCAGGAGTGGCTGTGTGGTAAGTAGCTTGCTTACCAACCACATGGTTCTGGGTTCAGCCTCACTGTGTGGCACCTTGGGCAAGCATCTTCTACTATAGTCTCAGGCTGACCAAAGCCTTGTGAGTGGATTTGGTAGGTGGAAACTGAAAGAAGCCAGTCGTATATATGTATATGTATATATATATATGTGTGTGTGTGTGTGTTTGTGTGTCTGTGTTTGTCCCCCCACCAACATTGCTTGACAACTGATGCTGGTGTGCTTATGTCCCCGTAACTTAGCAGTTCAGCAAAAGAGACCGATAGAATAAGTACTAGGCTTACAAAGAATAAGTCTTGGGGTCAATTTGCTTGACTAAAGGCAGTGCTCCAGCATGGCCACAGTCAAATGACTGAAACAAGTAAAGGAGTAAAAGAGTATATATATATATATATATATATAGATATATATACACTGTTATATATATATATAGTATATGTATATAGTATATGTATATATAGTATATGTATATACACATACACACTGTTATATATATATCATAATCAACATTGTTTAACGTCTACTTTTCCAACCTTGCACAGATCAGACAAAATTCGCTGAAGCAGATTTTCTATGGCTGGATGCCCTTTCTACTAGTAACCATCACTTGTTTTCAAGGAAGGTAATATTTATCTAGACACGTTCTTTCATGGAAGATTGGAAATGAACAACATTGCTTGTATGATGGTGACACCTGTTTACAACCATCGCACAATGTCAAAATAAGAGGGGATACATGTATACTCACACACACACACACACATATATATATGTATATATACATCTTTCTCTCGCTTCATTTATTACTATTCCTGCTCTCTATTGTAGTGTTCACCCTTAGCACCCAACATCTCTTAATCCTCTATCTATCCCTCTCTTAGTATTTTATATACTGTTCTATATATTTTGCAGTTTATAGTGAATGAGTGTCGAGTGACTGATGACTATAATTCTCTCTCTCTTGCTTTCTTATTTCTCTCTCTCTTGCTTTCTTATTTCTCTCTCTCCCACCTCACTCACTTCAGCTTCCACCCAATCAATCTACCATGACAGAGGAACCCAATAACTAAAGAACCAAAACATATATACAAAATGATCAAGAATTTCTTTATATGTATATTATGTCTGTCTAGTTATTTGTCTATCTGTCTGTCTATTTACCAATTTTTCTGCATATGTAATACAGTATACTGATATATATTATTTATATTATGCATATATTTAATATAAAACTTTAAGTTGTATATAT
>NC_068983.1:81423220-81427023 GCF_001194135.2 Octopus bimaculoides
TGTATGTACTTGTGTGTTTGTATTTGTCTTCCCCACCATCGCTTGACAACCGATGTTGGTGTGTTTACATCTCCATAACTTAGCAGTTTGGCAAAAAGAGACCGATAGAATAATTACTAGGCTTACAAAAGAATAAGTTCTGGGGTCGAGTTGCTCAACTAAAGGCGGTGCTCCAGCATGGCCACAGTCAAATGACAAAAAATGAAAGAATACTATGATATGGAAAACACAGCCACTAACAGCTGTTACCAATGCACAAAACAATTGTTGTGATTAAAGCCTTAATTCCATCTCCTTGTGATTAATTCCATCTCCTTGTTTTGTAAATCTATATATTTCATAGCAGTGGCATTTGGTGGTTGCTGTATTGGGTGTCATGTCACACCAAATGCCACCAAATTTCAATCAGGGTTATAACAAAAGTTTTCCATTAAGATTTGTGATTAAATTAACGAGTAAGGTTAATATCTATAAAGAATTTGCCATTTTTGTTGTGAGTGCAGCATACACCTGGAATATATACCACTGTTTCATAGGTGCAGGCATGGTGTATAGCAAGAAGTTTGATTCCAAAAGACATGGTTCTGAGTTCAAAACTACTGTGCAATAACACTGGGAAAGTGTCATCAAATATAGCCCAGGGTAGGTTGTAGCCTTGTGAGTTGATTTAGTAGACAAAAACTGAAAGAAACTATTGTGTGTATGTGTGTACACTCATGTCAGTGTCATGTAAAAAACACCCATTATACTCTTGAAGTGGTTGGCATTAGAAAGGGCATCCTGCTATAGAGACCATGGCAAATCAGATTGGAACTTAGTGCAGCTCTCCAGCTAAACAGTTCCAGTCAAACCTTCCAACCCATGCTAGCATGGAAAAAAGACACTGAATAATGATGATGATGATGATGATGGTGATGATGATATACGTGTGTGTGTGTGTGTGCTCATGGGTTACTCTGTTGTTGCTTTGACATGGCATGTCAAGTATTAATGAGTATTACCATAATGCATGTGATATTCATCTCCAATATTCTGTGAAAATGTGTCTAGTCCGGGTGAAATATTACCTTACTTAGGGTTGTTGCCAGGAATGGACTGTCTTGTCATAGTATATCCAACCCACGTAAGCATGGAAAAGTGAAAGAAAAAATTAGGATGATGATGATGATATTTGTGGATATATATACATATAGATATATACACACACACATACAAATATCATATTTTAACCATATGATCTTAACTATATATATACATATACGTCGTCTATCTGGATGTTTTGTTGTCCCTTTCTTGTATCACTTGTCTGGATATTTTGCGTTCTTGTCTCATTTTGTATTTTTTTATATATACATATATGTATATACATATACACACATACATATGTATGTTTATATGTGTTTATACATATATATATTTGGATGTATGTGTGTGTGTATATATGTATATATATATATATATATATATATATATATATATATATATATATATATATATGTATGTATATATGTAAATATATATATGTGTGTGTATATATATATATATATATATATATATATATATATATACATATATATACACACACACATCCACATATACATGTGTGTGTGTGTGTGTGTGTACATACATAATTTATAAGATTTTTAGATATGAATATATATATTGTATGTATACATATATATGTATATATATCGTTTTCTTTTTCTTTTTGTTTTTACTTGTTTCAGTCACTGGATTGCAGCCATCCAAGGGCATCACCTTGAAAGGTTTAGTTGAACAAATCAATCCCAGTAAGTTTGCTACTTATTCTATAGGTCTCTTTTGTTGAACCAGTAAGTTATGGGGAAGTAAACAAACACCAACTGCCTGTGGGAGATAAATACAATAGAAACACAAAGACACACACACACACAACAGGCTTCTTTTGGTTTCTGTCTACTAAATTTACTCACAAGGGTTGGATTGGCCTGGGAGTATAGTAGAAGACTTACCCAAGATGTCACTCAACAACCCAAAACTATGTGGTGGGGAAGCAAGCTTCTTATCTCACATATTATAAGATGTCTCATATTAATGATGTTGATACCTTCATTGATGTATAAGATCTATGTGAATTTTTGAAAATGACACCTAGCGTACTGAGGACATACTGTCAATTGGATGTGCTCCCTGTTATTGAATGTACATAAAAACACTATGCAGCAAAACAAGGATCAATTTGAACTAATCTACTTCGGAAAAGAGGATGCATTTAAGCTACTCTTCCACTCGATGTAACTTTCATGGCATTCAACACTGTCACTATCTTCTTAAACAGGAGTGTCCACATAAACAGCAAAGTTGCTATAGCCTGCAGAATCTGCTCTTGGATGTTTAGAACTTTCTCTTCACTATCTTTGCATGTCTTCACCTTGAAGACTGTTGTTTCATGTGATTTCTCTATCCGAATCACCCTGGAAGATGAATCACAAAATGTAGATGACATGACAGAACTTGATTGCTGGGATCAGCTTAAGAAGCTCAAATTCTAATCCCTCCAATGCCACCATGAGTGCCATATCATTTGTATAATGTAGAAAATATCCACATTGTGCAAATGATGTTAGCATCAGCTTTAAAATTCACCCAATGCTTGATTCCCATGCCACCTGTGCTCTACAAAAATCATGCTCACATCACAACACTTTGACAGAAGTATTTTACCTCAACTGGCTTTGATCTCTTTAACATCATACCAAGACATGTAAGAGCAGAAAAAAATGCCATAACATTCAAGTGCTTCCTCAACAAATTCTTCCAGCAAAGCCCAGATAAACTAGCTATCTTGGATATATCTGCAAACAATAACACATTTTCTAGAATGGGCTGTGGTACCCAAAGATTGATTGTAGGATGAAAAATGTCCTTTCCAGATGGTGCTATTAAATTAGTCATGGTCTGGGCCTACATTGGCTGAAAGCTGTCTAAATAAATATTTGCCACATTTGTTCCAACTCACTACACACTGAGTTCAAATCCCAGAAAAATCAACATTGTCTTTCAAGTTAGCAAGAAGATAAGGCAAAAATGTTTGTGGCTATCTGGTCACTGCACGGTGATGCAAGAAGAGGAAAATGTTGTCAAACATACATTGACAACTTGATTGCAGACACTGGCTTGGAATGTGTCCAGGATCTCAATGCAGTGATGATGGACCAAGAAGTGTGGTCGGCAGATTTTGTTGCTGAGGCCAGAGCTGGAACCCACCCATAATAATATCAAAAGCTGGTTATGAAACAGCTGTAAACTAATAGAATAAGCATATATTCTCTCACATCACTTCTTTTATATATGTGCCATGCAGTTGGATTGATTATGAAACCAACTGGTTAGGAAGTGAACTTCTTAACCACACATGTATCATATATACATACATATATTATGGTTACACACATGTATATAATACATTCATCTGTACATGGTTATAAATTTTGCTTCCAAATCACACACTATCAGGTTCAGTTGCAATGCATTGCACCTGAGTGTCTTCTCCTAAACCCTGGGGAAAAAGAAAAGGTTTGTGAGTGGATTTGTTGGGTGGAAGCTAAAAGAAACTCGTTGTGTGTGTGTGTGTGTGTGTTATTTCTTTACTACCCACAAGGGGCTACACACAGAGGGGACAAACAAGAACAGACAAACGGATTAAGTCGATTATATCGACTCCAGTACGTAACTGGTACTTATTTAATCGACCCCGAAAGGAAGAAAGGCAAAGTGGACCTCGGCGGAATTTGAACTCAGAACGTAGTGGCAGACGAAATACC
>NC_068983.1:81427033-81431005 GCF_001194135.2 Octopus bimaculoides
AAGGTTTGTGAGTGGATTTGTTGGGTGGAAGCTAAAAGAAACTCGTTGTGTGTGTGTGTGTGTGTGTGCGCGTGTGTGTGCATGCATGTATGTGTGTGTATGTATTTTCTTGTCTTCACATGGCACAATATTTGTAAATGCGTGTCACTACACAGGTCATGTGCCATTCATTTCCACTCCTTCATGAAACTAAATCTGGTCATGAGGAAATCATCACCTTGCTTCTGAACACGTATTAGTTGGTGGCAGCAAGAGAATTAGACTGTTGAAAAATCTACTTCAGCAAAATTCCATTTCACCTATGCAAGTATGGAAAAGTGAACGTTAAAATGATGATGACGATGTTGATGATGGTGATGACGATTATGATTACCTGGCACCTTGTATGCTTTTAGCAGAGTCTACTTTTCTACTACAAGCATTTGGGCTAGTTTTCTAATTTGAGGTGAACTTCCACCCTCTCACCAGAGTCATGGGTAAAATATCCTTCCTCATGACTAAAGGAAATAAAAATAAGAAAAACAATATAGTTCCATTACATGTATGAGGGAACTGCCACAACTAGAAAGCTTTTCATTATAGTCTTTTTTCACCATAACTGATTAGGTAATACACAGTAATAACAGGTTTATTTTGAAGCAACAACGAAAGGCTTCTTTACATGTGTAAAATCTGCTAGATATAGCAGTCAAGTTTCCCTAAGTTTCTTCAATTGAAAAGGACACAATGGAAAATATAGCCCTATATCTACAAACGTGTATGTTATATGTTATTCCCTTGAGTAAGATACCTCCTCTCACATTGCATTAGTTTCCTCAGCTGAAAGTTTGTGACAGTAGCAGCAGTAGTTTAAACCTTTGGCAGACTGGCGACCCATTAATCCCTTTGTTATTATATTTCTTCAGAAATATGTAGTTTTCATTTTAATTTATTTTGAAAATTATGAAGAATTTAGTAAATTAATTTTGTCGTTATTAATCTAGTATTTGAAACATAAATTAGCATGAAATTTTGATAGCAACTTTTTATTTAGATTCCTTTAAAACAGCAAGTTTGTATCATAGGACCAGGGGCACTCTCAAGTAGGTTGGTATCAAAAGGGTAGCAAATGGATCTTGTACTCACGTTCTCTGGAAAACCTTGGGAGAAGCTTCAGCTTAATGAGTACGTGGTCTCAACAGAAACTATGACTTTTTTGTTATATATGTTCCTTCTACTCACACAGACACACACACTATTGATCCAGGAAAATATATTAAATTTCCAGAAAACAGTAACAACAGTTTCAAATTAAATTTTTTCTCAAAATTACTTTCAAAATTATTTTAGACATTCATCAAGCCAAAAATTAGTGGGATGCAAATGTTTCAAATTTAGATCCTAAAATGGTAACTGCCCCTTTCTGTCACCAAAAATTTAATATATATTTTTCTGAGCCAATAAAAATTCTCCCCTTCTACAAGAACACTTTAATTTTTGTATGACATATCTGTCTGTCTGTATGTATGCAAGTACAAGTGATATCCATCAAATTTTCAGCTTATGGAGAGCATTTTTGGGAGCAGATGAAGAACATCTGAAGTAAGTTGGTAATCAGTCCTTGATCTGCATATGCACATCATCATCAACATCTTTGTTACAATGTCTATTTTTTCCATGTTAAACATGGGTCACACAGAATTCATTGAGACAGATATTCTCTCGTTGAATGCTCATCCTGTCACCAACCCTCATCTGTTTCCAAGCAAGGTAAACATTTCCCCATTGACGGACATGTTTCTATGTAGCCCTAGAAACAAATGACATCACTTGTATAATAATTACACTCATTTACAGCCTTCATGTGGTGTCAATCCATGGAGACACAAACACGCCTGTCAATACACACACACATACATTCACACCATGCAGTTGGACTGATTTTGAAATCATGTGGTTAGGAAGCAAACTTCTTAATCCCACACATAAATTATATACATACATATATACACACACACACATACACTATATTACCCCTACCTAATACACTGTACATATATCCATTATTCATTCATTTCTTCATTTTACATCTGTTTTTCCCTATTAGCATGAACTACACAAGTGCTTATTACTGAAGCATTATCTCATAGTTCAATCCAGTTACCAACAGTCACCTTTAAACATTTTTTAAATGGGAGATTTTGCAATCCATTCATCTTCAAAAGTATAAAGCTACTGATCACTATGTTGACGGAATTGTGTACTTGGTTCAGCACCTAAGTATTTGAAGGACCTTTTAAGTTTAGCTTCTGCACCTCTTGAATAACAGAATCTCAGATCTGATTTCACAGTTGTCTTCAGCCCATTCTACAACAAACTCATATGGTTGGGCTTCTACATTCATCACCAAATGCTTTGGAATTCATTACCAACCAACATAATAGTGTTTTCTAATAAATAATAAGAGGTATCTTAAATTAATAACACACTTATTTTCATTATAACTTAAGACAAAATCATTAATTACAACAAGAATTCCTATGATTTTTGGAGTGGTTCTTATACATATACACTACATGTGTTTTTGTATGGAATTGTATCTAAATTTCATTAAGAAAAATAATAAACAACACTGTTTGTAGCTCAGCACTATTTTTCATGTAAAGCATAAAATTTAAATATTTATATCCCCCCTCACACATACACTCACACATATACATACAATGGGCTTCTGCTTACCAAATTCACTCACAAAGCAAAAGCATTACTTATCATTACAATATGTACATAAGGTGATGAGCTGGCAGAATTGTTAGCATGCTGGGCAAAATGCTTAGTGACATTTCATCTGTCTTTAGATTCTGAGTTCAAATTCCACTGAGATCAATTTTGTCTTTCATCCTTTTGGGGTCGTAAAGATATGTACCAGTCAAGTACTAAGGTCAATATAATCGACTAACTCTCTCCCGCCAAATTTCAGGCCCTGTGTCTAGAGTAGAAAGCATTATATATATATCTATATATATATAATACATACACGCATACATTATATAATGTACATACATGTTATATAATAGGTACTTACATACATACACTGTTTAAACAAAAATTCACCATCTCTGATATGGGAACAAGTAAATAAAACACCCATGGCTGCCTGGCTGATTAAAAATCTAGTATATGCAAATGAGGTAGTGTTCGATTAAAATAGACATTTATGTAACATACCTAATGCATACACACTGATTATAGACAGGTTGCTGCAGTATTTGTCCTGAGATAATATTTCTTAAGAATTTTTGTGCTTAAAAGCCAAGAAAATTCAGCAAGAGATGAAAATTCTTCCCAGCAGGGGCCAGTGAGAACACCTGGTGCATTTTGACCAATTTGGGCCTTTAGAATGGTGTGTAGTCTTACGGATGTGGAGCAGCAAATTTGTTGTTTCAGATATAGGGAAAAGTGAATAAAACATTCATTTATATTTATATATAGCTATATACATACTTAAGTATGTGATTATAAATATAAATATACACACAAATATATCCACAAACATATATGTATATACACACATACACATATATATTCACACAAATATATATGTCCCACCCATGCCAACATGGAAGGCAGACGTTAAACAATGATGATGGTGATGATACATATATAACATATATGTGTGTGTGTATATGTGTATATATGTGTGGAGGTGCAATGGCCCAGTGGTTAGGGCAGCGGACTCACGGTCATAGGATCGTGGTTTCAATTGTGATTGTTTATTGAGTTAAAACACTTAAAGCTCTACGGGGTTGTACTCTTTCACCACAACTTTCTCTAACACTTTCTTCCTGTTTCTGTTGTACCTATATTTCAAAGCGCCAACCTTGTCACATTCTGTCACACTGAATCTCCCTGGGAAGTACCTTCAGGGTACACATGTCTGTGGAGTGCTCAGTCACTTACACGTTAATTTCACGAGCAGGCTGTTCTGTTGTT
>NC_068983.1:81433661-81440401 GCF_001194135.2 Octopus bimaculoides
CTGACCCCCGAAGGGTGAAAAACAAAGTTGAGTTCAGTGACATTAGAATTCAGATCGCAGAGGGTGAGAACGAATACCACAAGGCATTTTATCGGACCCTCTAACAGTCCTGCACATTCACATACGCCCACACACGATATATATATATATATATATATATATATATATATATATGTGTGTGTGTGTGTGTGTGTGTGTGTGTGTGTGGGACAGACAAGCAAATCCTGTCCTTATAGGAGATTATTAACAAGATGGCAAGGAACGGAAGGGAGAAAAGGTAGTAGAAAAAAGGATTTATATGGTTAAACTATTTATGAACAAAAAGAACATAAAAATAAAATAAAGTATAAACGCGCGCTCGTTTTTATTTTTTTATATTATTTTTGCTCGTCTCAGTTGACGAGAGGGATTAGATATCAAGTTGGAACTATTTTCACATATATAAAAACAGTCCTTAGGGTGAGCAAAAGGAGACAACCTCTAGAGGGTTGCTAGACCGGCTAGAAAAAGCAACCAAATCTCCTTCAAGCCATACGCCCTACTTAAAGGGATTCATTGAACAATGCAGTACCGGGGGAAAATAAATATAACCGGATGGTATAATCTGTTGGGACACAGATCTCCATGGATTAGGGCCAACTTTTGGAACTAAACAAGAGTGGTAAGGTGAAACATAATTCACACAACTAAATCATTAAATAAAATATATTTCTTTATTTGTCATAGTTTACTGATTTCAAAAAGAGAATACCGTAAAAATGTTTTTTGGTCGACTTATTTTCCCGTATTGGTTTTTAAATGTCTGCGTGAATGATGGAATGTGTTGAAATCGACTCGCATTTAACTTCACAATTTAAACAATAGGTTCTTTTATTTCATTATATAACTTGCTGGATAGCTTAAAGAATTTTCTTCGCAATGACATTATTCCAGTTTCGATCCCGGAGTGCAAAAACTTGGGCACAATACTTTGTGAGTGGAATTTGATAGACGGAAACTGTGCAGAAAACAAACACATACACACGTGTGTGCGTGTGTGTGTGTATTGATATTTAGCAGAAGCAACAGCGACTCAAGGACCATATTTGTTTCGATCATTAGACTACGGTCATACAGAGGCAACGCCTTGGAGTGTTTAGTCGAAGAAATTGACACCAGTCCTTATTCTTTTTAAAACCTGGTACTTATTCTTTCGGTTTCTTTTTGCTGGACTGCTAAGTTACGGGAACGTAATCAAACCAACACCAGATGTCAAGCGGTGGTGGAGGACACACACACGCACGACAGACTCATTTTTGTTTCCGTCTACTAAATCAACTCACAAGGCTTTGGTCGGCCCGGGCTACAGTAGAAGACACTTGCCCAAGGTGCCACGCAGCGAGACTGAACCCGAAACTATGAGATTGGAAAGCAACCTTCTTACCACGCAGCCAAGCTTCTCTCTTTCTCTTTCTCTCTCTCGCTCTCTCTGTGTCTATCTCTCTGTCTTATTTTCTTATGTGTGTGTGTGTGTGTGTGTGTGTGTGTGCATATATATATATATATATATATATACACACACACACACACACGTGTGCGCGTGTGTGTGTATAATGAGCTTATAAGCACACATGAAACTCAATGTGTGCGATTGCTCGTTTGTGTTATTGTCTGTTTACAGATGCCTAAAACAAAATTCGGTCATTGATCATGTTGTGAGTCTTATGTTTCGTTAACTAGCAGATCGACAAATAGATAAAAATAAAGTTGATAAAAAAAAGCCTACAGTTGTGGCCACCCTAACCTTTTTCAGAGGAATATATCCAATATTTGTATTTAAGACTGTAAGGTGTGGTTGTAGCAGTTTTTGGCTGCTATTTCTAGCAGGTCTAGCAACCGTGTGAGACACACACACACGCTCTCTCTCTCCCCTTTGGTTTTTGTGTGACCACGGACACTTTTTCTACCATTTCTACCATTATTTTTATATACTTCCTATAATCCTGGTCATATCCCGTATTTATTTTTTTATGTTTGTGATGCAAAGAAAAAAAAGAAAGAAAAAGAAGCTTAGCAGGAACTCTTCTCGCCATGCCAAGTCTGCAGTTCGGTTCCGCTTCCTAGTTATAAGCCATTCCACTTCACTGGCGTCACAAAAGTTAATAATAATAATAATAATAATAATAATAATAATAATAATTTCTTCTAACTTTTGGTACAAGGCCTGCAAGTTTGAAGGGAGGGTTTGGACGATTACCTCGATCCCAGTAACCGATTGGTACTTGTTTTATCGACCCCGAAATGATGAAAGGCAAAGTCGACCTCGGCGACATTTGAACTCAAAATGGGAAGACGGACGAAGTACCGCTAAGCATGTTGCCCGGTGTGCTAACGATTCTGCTAGTTCGCTGCCTCCCATACCAAAAATGATAGTAACAAGGTGGCGAACAGGGAGAAATGTTAGCACGCCGGGCAAAATGCTTAGCGGGTATTTCGCCAGTCGCTACGTTCTGAGTTCAAATTCCGCCGAGGTCGATTTTGCCTTTCATCCTTTCAGAGTCGATAAATTAAGTACCAAATGCGTACTGGGGTCGATCTGGCCCCCTCCCCAGAATTTCGGGCCCTGCGCCTAGAGTAGAAAAGAATTATAATAGTAATAGCGATTTATTTTTTGATAATGACAATAACAATAATAATCCCTTCTGTTATAGGCACAAGGGCTGGAATTCAGAGGAGAGGACAAGTCGATTACATCGACCCCAATACTTCAACTGGTACTTAATTTATCGACTCCGAAAGGATGAAAGGCAGAGTTGACTTCGGCGGAATTTGAACTCTGAAGGTAAAATGGGAAAAAATGTTGCTAAATATTTTGTCCGGCGTGTTATCGATTCTACCAGCTGCCGCCTTAGTAGTAATAACAACAACAACAACAACAATAATGATAATAATAATAATAATAATAATAATAATAATAATAATAATAATAAGAAGAAGAAGAAGAAGAAGAAACATTTCAAACAGGCGTTAAGGTGCATGGCCTAGTGATTAGGGCGAAGGCACCATGAGCATAAGATGGTGAGTTCGATTCCTGGTCCTGGCGATGAGTTTAGCTCAATCTATTCAGCCGCCCGACTCCTAGCCCTCTCTCCCACCAGCTGTTCCTCTGAATGAAGACTGAGACGGCCGAGTGTCTGTCTGCTTGCGAACTGGACCCAAAACAGCGAAAGCGTGTTACTTGTCACCAAGTCACACTCGCTTGGGAGTGACGGCTAAGCTTCAACATAGGCACAAAACACCATAAATATTATAGAAAGAAACAGTTATTTATACTGTTACCATTACCTGACTGAAACTTTTATGACAATCACAAACAACCATTGGAACTGTGATCGTAAAGGGACCGAGGTTGTAATTTCTGCCAGGTTAGGCACAAAACTACAAATTTTGGCGAGATGAAACAGTCCATTATATTAACTCTAGTTAGAATTCCACTGAAACTTTATCAACCCCCAGAGGATGAAAGAGAAGTCGAAAAGAAACGTAATAAAATGCCGTAGTGTCATTTTAACAGCACAGAACGGAATGGAGTTCTGGATTAACTTGGCCTGGTAGGTTGAGTGGATTGACCTTAGGTAAAAAAAATGTAAGAAAGGAAAAACAAATACAGACATGTATAGAGAGATGATAATTTCTTAGATAGCAGTTTGCTTCCAAACGGCATGGTTCCAGGTTCGGTCCCACTGCGTGGCACATTGGCCAGGTGCCTTCTCCTATAGCCTCAGCCGACCAAAGCCTTGTGAGTGGATTTTGGTAAATGGAAACTGAAAGAAGCTTGTCATATATATATATATATATATATAATATATATATATGTGTGTGTGTGTGTGTATTTGAGTTTGTCCTTAACACAACTGCTTGACAATCGGTATTGGTGTGTTTACGTCCCCGTAGCTTAGCAGTTCGGCAATAGAGACCCATAGAATAAGTATCGGATGTAAAAAATACTACAGAGGTCGAATCATTTGACTGGGATTCAAGTTGGTGCCCCAGCATGATCGCAGTCCGATGACAAAACAAGTAAAAGATAAACGACGGACAGATCACAAACGGTGGAGGGGGGGGCATCAGATAATTACATAGATCCACGTATTTGACATATATATATCTTAGTAGTGCGAATCCTGGCGAGATTTGAACTAAGAATGTACACAGTTCATAAGATTTTTCATGTGAAAACATACTGAAACAACTCGTGGTATTCTGGGAAAACCAGTCTGTCAGTTAAAAAGAAAACTTAAAACACACTGGTTTCGACATTTTTTCTCATTTTTAAGGGGTTTTTTTTTCTTTGAAAGATTATGAATAATATATTTGATTCAAGAAATAATAATTTTAAGACAGGTGAGCCACAAGCAGTGCAAAAGATGTACACACACACACACCGTAGTTAAAAAGTTAAAAGTTTAGTTAGCAATCATTTGAACAAGTGTTCTATCCTACTGCGTGGCATGTATATATTTATATATATAATCATGTGTGTCAGTGTGTTTGTGTGTATGTGTGTGTCTACATATACATATATATACATAAATACATATATATATATATATATATATATATATATATATATATATATATATATATATATATACAAATACGCGCGCGCACATACACATATATACATATATATATACATATACACAAACACATATATACATATGTATACGCACGTACACACACACACACACGTATATTATATATATATATATATATATATATATATATATATATACAAACACGCACAGTCACAGGCATGTATGCATACATATGCACACACACACATAAAGAGAGAGCTATGGACACAGACTTCACGCCTGGATACGCAAACGTGCACAGAAAATGACACAAATATAAGAATACACACGAAGTTCCATGCATTAACACAGATGTTCAATTCCAAAGAAGACAAAATTAAACGAACCTAACCAATTCCCAAAACATTAAACAAATTTATTACGCAGCTCAATCACATCACATTTAAGTGTATGTATGTAGGGCATATATATATATATGTGTGTGTGTGTGTGTGTGTGTGTGTGTGTGTGTGTGTGTGTGTGTGTGTGTGTAAACAAAATACAAACACGTATGTATGTGTGTACGTCTAGCATGCGCATAGTTATGTATCGTGAAAATCAAATTGACTGGAACTTCAGAATAGATAGAAAATCCCTTTCAATAAGTCACCTAACTACGTAAATGTTGCGTTGTTATTCTTTAATTTTCCTTAAAGTAAACTTACATTAGTATGTGCATGGGTGTATGTATGTGTGTGCGAATGCGTGTATATATGTATATGTGTATGTACGTGTGTGTGCGTGTGAATACACACCCTCACACCCACATGTATATATAACATGCATATAATTAAGATAGGGATGCATAAACACACAGACAAATGAAACTTGAAGGCAATTTTAGCATGGCAAATTGTGTACGTGTGCATGTGCATATATGCAAATATTATTTAGACATCTATCTATCTATCTACCTATCTCTCTCTCTATATATATATATATACGCACTCACACGCATATATGTGTATATACATATATATATATATATTGTATATATTGAATATAAATATATATATACATTATATTTTATGTTTATAACTACATATATGCATTGCACACACAATGGGATGTGTGTGTGAGTGTTTGTGTGCGTGCGCACATTCACTCATACACACACACACACACACACACACACACACACACACACACGCTGCTATATTTCATGTTGAGAACAATTTAGGTCTTAATAGACACAAGATGTGATCTATTTCTAGCACATTAATTGTCCACGTTAGTGGTCAACGTTATTTTTTTTTAAATGTACCTTAATCCCCTGAGATTGCAGATACTATTTCTGAATCTCTTTGATTCTTTAGATGTGCTGGCCTCCTGATAATTAATCGATATTAATTAATATATGATTAATTACCATATTTTATAATAATTATATATATATATATATATATATATATATATATATATATATATATATATATATATATATATATATATATATATATATAAATATATATGTATGTATGTATGTATGTATGTATGTATGTATGTATATATAATCTTTTACTCTTTTACTCGTTTCAGTCATACGGCAGTGGCCATGCTGAAGCACCACCAAGGTCCTTCTGATTTTTCCAACTTTTGGCTTATTTGGTGCATATATATATTTAATATACATACATATATGATTATAATATATATTTATTTTATATAAGTATTTTACAGAAAATATTCAATATATATTTATATACATAACATAAAATATACCTAATATCTATAAGTATATTATAAACATAGGTATACACATTATATACACCTTCCTCCTAAATATAAAATCATGCATATATATATGTATATATATATATATATATATATCAAGTATAGGATAAAATCTTTATAAGAATTTATCAAGTAGTTAGCGTGAAAAAGCCTCATAAGGGAAAAATCCATCATTTATTCCCTATAAATATATTTATTTATATAAGGGCATTACTATACATAAATAAATATATATATATATATATATGTGTGTGTGTGTGCGTATATAAATATATATATGTATATATACATATATATAAATGTGTGTATATATATATGTATATAAATATATGTGTGTATATATGTGTGCGTATGTATATATATATATATATACACACACATACACACACA
>NC_068983.1:81440411-81441831 GCF_001194135.2 Octopus bimaculoides
CACACACACACACACACATATATATATATATATATATATATATATATGTACACACGGCATATATATTCACTAGCACATTATTTAGACAGACACATAGATATCTATACACTCACGCGTATATATACACACACATATATACCCACGCACATATATATATATGAATATATGTTTATATGCATATATGTGTATTTATATGTATACACCGTTATATATACATATATACAATATGCATATTTACACATGTACATACGTATATACATATGTATGCATATACATACATGCATACAAATAAATCCAAATATACATAAATACATTACTATATGTGTGTGTGTGTGTATTTATTCATTTACGCAGGAAATCGGCACCCTTGACACAAGCTTTACTTGCTGATAGTGTTCACCGATCAACAGGTCTTTATAACTATGTGAATTAAAATAGAATGTAAGAAGCGGCCGGTAGTAGACAGTACATCGCGCTCAGTCTAGAGTATCGTCAATATATGAACCCTGTACTTATTATGTCATTCATGTACTTTAAGTATTTCTGTTTGTCTCACTCTCAAGTGATGGGACGACATACATAAGAAAAAAAAAATGTCAGCGGCATTTAGACCGTTGCACTCATACATCTACATACACCCTGAATGACGCAAATGAACCAGTGAATATCTATTTATCTATCTATCTGTCTATTGTGTTGGTGTACGTGTGTGTGTAACGCACGTGCACGCGCTCGTCTGTGTGAGCACAGTTTGGAAACCTGGTCCTTCGTGTTCAAACACACGGTGCGGCACATTGAATTACAGACTTTTACAATAGCATCGAGTTGACTTGAATGCCTTAAGTGAAATTTGGTAGACGATAACTGTTCATAACAGCATCGTGCACACACATACAGACGGCGCATAAGTGTGTTTGTGTGGTGTGCTTTTACTTCGTTGTAACCTTAACTGCAAAACGAGTGTCGCTTCACACGCTGTTTCTTTAGATCATGTAATCAAGGACTGGAATCGATATTATGATCGACTGAAGTTTCGAAAGCAATGGGCTCATCATCGTCACATTCATTCACGCATAATGAAACACACAGGGTGATTCAGAAGCCCCTTACTATTTAAATGATTTAAATTTTTTCTTTGCATCTCAACCGCATGTTTCCAGGATTTGAATGGAATTGGTACACAGAAACTGCAAGAAACCCAGTGTGTGTGTGTGTGTGTATACATACATACATACATACATACATGTATGTATGTATGTATGTATGTATGTATGTATGTATGTATGTATGTATGTATGTATGTATGTATGTATGTATGTATGTATGTATGTATGTAATTGTGTCTAGGGAGAGTCAATCTCTTTCAGTGCCTTATTACTTAACACACTCACCGGTTCGATTTCCACTCATTATATATATA
>NC_068983.1:81444099-81454099 GCF_001194135.2 Octopus bimaculoides
ATATGTATATATATACATATATATATGTATATATATATGTATATATATATGTATATATATATGTAAATGTATGTATATGTATATATATATATATATATGAATATATATGTATGTATTTATGTATATGCATATATATATGTATATGTACATATATATATATACATATATATATACATATATACATATATATATATACATATATATATGTATATATACTGTATGTGCATATATATACACACATATGTGTATATATATATATACACATATGTGTATATATATATACACACATATGTGTGTATATATATGTACACACATATACACACGCACACACACATAATATATGCATATATATATATATATATATATATACAGGCGCTGGTATCGGCGCTTTGTAAGAAGTTTAAAGTTTATTTCCTAACCAAATGGTTTCGTGTGCAATCTCACTGCGTGGCACATTTGGTTCGCAATGGAGACTTAGGGCCGACCAAAACCTTTGTAGGTGGATTTGGTAGACGGAAACTGACAGAAGCCCGTTGTATATGTCCCTGTGTGTATGTGTGTGTGTGTGTGTGTCTGTGCGTGTGTATGTGTGTCTGTGTGTCTTCGTGTATGTTTGCCCCCACCACCGCCTGAAAACCGGTGTTGGTTTGTTCACGTCCCCGGAAGCAACTGCTTCAACAAAAGTGACCAGTAAAATACGTATTTGTTCGACTAAATAAGCTATATATATATATATGCTCGCCCACACACTCACTCAAAATATAACATCTAGTTTGTTGATCTGGGGAAGAAATCGGACGCTGCAATAAGCACGGTAAATTTGTTTCAGCGCTAAGTTTGTTTTTAATTTCATCGAGTACTAGAAACATACGGTTCGTTTAACAGATAACCATGGCTGCACACACACACCAACCACATAGGGTTTAGACGATGGTTTCGACTTCAGGACGGCATTGCACATACGATTTAGTTACGGTTACGGGACATAAAGTAAACATCGAGTAAAAAGCATACACACGCGTACACGACGGGACCGTGTATGGATATATATGCAAGTGTTTGGTAGACAGAAACTGTGGACAAACCTGTCGAGTGTGTGTGTGAATACACACACACATATATATATATATAAATATATAAGCATGTTTGCGGGTGTGTTTATGTTAACAGCAGGCAAGAAACTGATGCGGTGTACACAGTCTGCCTTTATGTTCTTTATAGGACATAAAATACATATGTATGTATAAAAATGTGTGTGTATTTCATATATACACATACATGGTATATAACATCTAATGTATAATATATATATATTAGATAGTAAATATTATGTACGTCTATGTATAATATCTATATCTCCATCTCACATATACGTATGTGCGTGCACACACATATAATAAATTGCCGTATAAAAGCATAAAACATACAAGATCCTGACCCTCCCCGCTTACAACATGGTGTTGAGGTTTTTTTTAACACTTGGCTACAAGGGCACATGTTTTGAGAAGGAAACACTCTCGGGTAAATAATTCCCAATGCGTAGCTAAATCTTTATTGATCCCTTGAGATTGAAAGGCAATATCGACCCCGTCGAATTGATGATGTTTTTAGCAGTATTTCTGACGTCTTATTTCATTATCACCAGCCGTAATATGAAATCAATATTTCTCTATTATCGTAATAAGAATACAAGAGGTTTCACAACATAAACTTTTCAATCGTCGTCCTACATATCACTCTATAGAAGCCAAAAAAAAAAAAAACCCACCACAAAAAAAAAAACCACCACACAGAAAAAAGACTCACTTGGTGTTGAGGATTTCGGTAAAAAAATTATGAATATTTTAGTCAGCTGTTGTGTTAATTAATTGACATACACACAAACACAGGCATGGCTGTGTGGTAAAATGTTTGCTTCTCATACTATATGGTTTCGGGTTCGGTCCCTCTGCATTGCACAAGTGCCTTCTACTATAGCCCTGGACTGAACAAAGCGTTGCGAGCGGATTTGGTTAAAAGGGGAACTGAAAGAAGCCCGTCATTATAGAATGCCGTAAATAATTGTTCAATAAAATTAAAGATGTGGAAAACCTCCGTTCTTCTGATTATCATCAATAGTATATGTATATATGTATATATTTGGGAGGGCGTGTGTGTGTGTGAATTTGTATCAGTCCCCCTCCACTGTTTGAAAAGCGGTTCGGGAAAAGATATCGATGGAATAAGTATCAGGCTTTAAATTAAAGTACTGGGGTCGAATCGTTCGACTAAACTTCTTCAAGGCGCTGCCCCAACATGGTCGCAGTCTAATAACTGGAACAAATGTCGAGACAGTGTTAAATTCTGTTTACCGAGACAACGTCGAATGACAACAATATGCGAGGTGGAATGATTAACACGTCAAAGAATGAACCTCACAACCTCTAGTATCTCAATTTTTCTTTTCTTCTTTTTTTTTTTGCAGTAGCCAGTCTGAAATAATCTCTGAGAAGACACACTATTCTATTTAACCTATCGAACAAAAATATCATTAACGTGACTTTTGTTATCGTTAATGTTACTTAATCGATATTTGAGTAAGAGATCGATACTATCAGCGTTAATAATAACAATCATCAGAAGGCGGCGAGCTGGTAGAACCGTTCGCTCGCCGGGCAAAAATGATTAGCGGTATTTCACCCCATTTTCATGTTCTGAGCTCAAATTCCGTCGAGGTCAACTTTTCCCTTCATCCTCTCGGGGTCGAGCACTGGAGTCCACGTAATCGTACTTATCCCCTCACTCGAGATTATTGGCCTTGTGCCAAAATTTGAAACCAATAACAACTATCATCACAATTAACAGTAGCTTTTTTTCTGTTATTATTTTTTTTACAAGCGATTGAGTAAGAGAAATGGTGAAGCATCAGAAAAAGAAAAAAAAAACTATCTCTATTTCGTTTTATACGTCTACGCCCCGAGTTTAAATCACACAGAGACCGACTGCGTCTTTCAAACTCTACAGGAAGGATAAAATTGAAGTGCCGATACAATGACCATTGACTTGGTCAAATATGTCCCTTCTGCTCCAATTTGAGGCCTTGTGCTAATGAAAGGAATTATTATTGGTGTTATTGATTTACGGTATCTACTTTGCTATCCTTTCAAAGAGATAAAATAAATAATAGTGATACATCGATTTTTTTTAATGGATGATAATAATATAAGTATTCTTTAGATAACGAGATATAACATGTTTAGTAGGGAGAAATGGGAAGTTAGTGATGATTTTGAAACAAACACAAAAAAAAAATGACAACTTTTAGTTCCCATAAACAAAAAATAAAGGAAAAGAAGTAGTTTTTCAATACTTATTTATCTAAGAAACAATTAAATTACGAAACATGCGCCGTAAAGTAATTAAGATTCAGCGAGCCGTATCTGCTAGCTGGTTTCGATACCCGTCCGAAAGCATTTCACATGCCTGCTAAAAGGCTTGTAAAAGAAGCACGAAAAAAAATTTTTTTATGATGTTACAGATATGGAAAAAAGAAAGAAAAAAAAGAATAATAAAAAAGGTATCTTATCAAGAGAAAACAATCTAAAGGGGTTGCATGAAAATAAAAGTGTGAATCAGATCATTTATGCCATAACCTCGTATTATGTTGTATTTTTACTTATCAACATCATAACATATTTTTTTGTTATCGACGATGAATCGAAACATTGAGCTTTCGGATTCTAGAATTACTACCTTTTTGTTCATTTCATCCTATCTTCTTTAATACTTTTCCCAGTTCCTTTTTTTTTTTTTTTTCGCTGATTTTTTCCCTCCGCTCTTTTTTACCATCCTAATAACATACAAACAGGCGCGCGCGCACACATATCGTAACAATAATTAAATCGAAACGATCAGGAAACTGCAAATGACCACTTACCCTCCTCCACTTGTATAGGCGAACAATGTACTTATCGGCATGTCGTTTAGATTCTCATTGCATGTGTGTGTGTATGTATGTGCGAGTGTTATAGTCCGTTTTTCCTTTCCTTATATATATATATATATATATATATATATAGAGTCCGTTTTCTTTTCCGATATATATATATATGTGTGTGTATATTTATATATATATATATATACGAAAGCCTATGTCGGCACAAAACAGTGACCAGAAAGAAAAAAAAAATAATAACACAGATCAGTTGCAACGATATGTGAATAACATCATGGACAGAAACCCCTTCATAAGAGATCTCCAAGCCCTGCCAGCCGACAGCAGATACACAGACAGACACAGGAAGATAGGAGCAAAGAATGTCGTGCGGTAGCGTGTAGAGGAAAAAAGAGAGAGAGAGGGAGAAAGAGAGAAGGGGGGAGGAATATAAAGAAAGCCGGCAGTTGGATGAATGAGGGGGAGAAAACGGCAGCAGTAACAACAACTATAACGACGACAGACGTTTCGGAGCGGTCTGGGATATTTGATAATAGCGATGTTATTGCTGTGATCGTGGAGTAAGTGGCAAGTGCTTGAAATGAGATGAGTCAGCAACTCGGTTTCGATTCTTCTGCTGTTTACTTCAGTAGATATATTATTGTCTTTTAGATAGGCATAAAAAAACTGTATAATCATAATTCCTCTTTTTCTATCTATGAGAAGGTAGCAAACTATAAAAGAATTTATTAGTTTTGAATGGTTATCGTCAGGGCATGGCGGAAAAAGAAAGGAAAGAAAAAAAAAACGACTCTATTTGGACGAGTACAACTCTGTCTCGATTTCCAAGGTGTGAAAATCACAACATCCCGACACACCTTATAAATTTTAGGCTTTATTCACTACATTGGGTTAATATTAACGAAGTCGTAGTTTTGTAGTCTGCTCACATTCATTAATTAAAAAAAAAATCTTTTTTTTTAAAGTCACATTTCCGAGTTGAAGTCTGATCGGATCAAAATTTGGCTTTTGTATCTCTAGAACCAATAAGATAAATAAAAGTGAGAACAGAATCAATTCAAAAATGATTTCCCTAAGTAATATAAAAAGGAATATTTATGCAGTATGTAGAGACTCTGTAAGTGAAATCCAGTTTCGATTCTCAATTAAATCTATATCATTTCAATCACTTGACCTGTGACATTGAGGAAATTATTCCCATTTCTTGCTTCATACAAATCGCAAGCTTTCATGCCATTTAAGAAATAACTATTCTTGCCTTTTATACAAGCAACTTTCGATTCTCACTTCGAGCTACCCTTTGTTTTTTTACACCACAACTGTTGTTGGAAGAGGCATGGTTGCCACAACAACCCGTTTGTTACACATTATTGAGGGGTTTTGTGTTTATGTAAATAAAAATAAAACTGTAAAGAGAACATGTTTTCAGTGACGTGAATCAGTAAACCAGTTTTAATTCATAACATCAGTAAGCGCAAGGACAACACACCAGAAGGATTGACAGATGGAGAGATAACGAAAGGGAGATTTTGTATATTTTCGGAAAGAATATGGTCAGCTCCGTTTGATTTACTAGTCTGGAATATTATAATAAAGGAATTGCACGGAAGAATCGATTTCCCTTTCTCAAAGAAAAAAAAAATTAAAAGGATTATTTGGTTTTTATCGCTTGCAATAAATAAAATATAGAATGCTTCAATTAAACAGAAACAAACAAAATCTGCTAATTGAAAATTGTTAACAAATAGTGGTTGACAATATTAGCATTTCAAGCGTCAATGCGTGGTTATATCATCAACACAAGGTTAACTAAAAAAAAATTACCACAACCATCAAAGATGTGATTATATATATATATATATATATATACATACATGCACACACGCAAGCGTGCGTGTGTGAGTTTACGCGCATGCATGTGTGTGCTTGTGCGTGTGTGTATATATATATACAAACACACACACATTTGTATGTGTTTTATATATTTGGTAACAAGGCATATACCCACTCCACGGTACATCATTAGTCTTATATGGGATCACACACACACATGAACACTAGCACACACACAACACATTCATCGATATAGATACATGCATACGCAAATGTATGTCTCCCGCTTCATGAACTGCACGAGCGAACGTGCGCAATTTGTGTGTGTGTGCATTTTCTCTGAAGAACTTAACTTTACAACTTCATAAATACCGATAAAAAAAAAACAAAAAAACTTGTTTTAGGTACAAATCTTTTTTTTCTATTGTTTTCTAAAATTTGAAGATGTACACAAAATACATAACCACAAATAGAATAGCTAGCTGTATATTAGAAATCGTGTTTTCTGCGTATGTGTGAGGACTACTTCAACATTTAAAGAAATGCTTTCATGTAAAATATGTTAAAAGTTTAAAACGGCCGGTTTCAGACAAATCGTTCATTGACTTTGTCCCGTTGACTATGAAAATGTACTGCTAACGTATTTCTTGTGATATAAACGGCTTTCATTAGTAAACAGATACAAAGAACTCTCGATTGAATTATTTTCTGCAGCAGTTGCTTCACGCAAAACACGGATCGAGATGTAAACAATAAAATCTCCTTACATAAACGCAAGGTTTTGTGGGTATATAGAAAGGTACAGATATACGACTGAATGCCTCGTATTCTTATAAGAGGCCTTGTGGTGTTAATTAAAGTGAATTGATTTCAAAATCAGGTTTGCGGAATGACTTGTCGGGCGCTTACCTCTAATGTCTCTTGTAGATTATTGATTTTACATAGACACAAGACGTCAAGTTTCTAAGGTACAGAAAAAAAAAGGGGAGACCGTGATTTTTGTCTTATTATTACCATTGATTAACTGACAAAGGTATCTTAGCCTTCCATTCCTCTAGGCTCGATAAAATAAGAGTAGCTGTCAAGTACAGCGATCGACGACATCGGCTACACCCTTCATATAATATTACCGACCGCATGTCTACGTTAGAAAGTCGGCCTTTCATCCTTCCGGATCGATACAATAAGTACCAGTTAAGTCCTGGAGTCGATTTAATTGACTAGTACCCCCACCCCCAACTTTTCAGACCTTGTGTCTATATTAAAAAAAAACAACAATTATCAAAGTGGTAAGTGGTAGAACAATAAGAAAGCATTATCATTATTAATACTAATATTATGTTATATACTCATTGACGAGAATGTAAAATAGCAAAACCAAATATATTAAAATCCGTACTAATATTTATTTTAATTGTTTGTTCTGTATATTGTCAACTAGTGGTATTTATGTAGATCGGAATAGTGTAAATCGGAACAGTGGCGTATGTGTATGTGTGTACATGCATGTCTGTGTAGAATATACAACACGTAAAAAAATTACACCTCTGGTAACAAATTTGAAGATTATAGAGATTTCTCTATGAGAAAGCCTTGTTCTTAAGAATACACACACACACGGGCGCGCATAATGTTATTCCTAAATTATTTGCTATACCTATAGTATATATAATATAGAAAATATATATCCATATCATTTACATAAATATCATGTATATTAATATATATGTATATATCACATATACGGACATACATGTATAGCATAATTTAACTATATATATATATATATATATATATATATATATATATATATGTATGTATGTATGTATGTATGTATATATGTATATAGTATATAATATACATGTCTGTAGTATGTGTGTGTGTGTGTGTGTGTGTGTGTGTGTGTGTGTGTGTGTGTGTGTGTGTGTGTGTGTGTGTGTGTGTGACATATACAGAAGATGCGTGTGTATGCGTTGGTGCGTATTATTTGCGGATTTGTTAGCATACATGTGTTTGTATTTATATATGCACACACTTGTTTTTGAATGCACACATGCACACTTACCGCTTACACACAATCTTACAAGTAAGTTTGTATTTATAAATACGTATCATTTTATCATTTTCAATGCACCCCCCCACACACACACACACAAATATTTTCATAAGAATTTATATTGATTATTGAATTGTTTAATAGAAATTTTAAAGTGTTATACACAAAAGCATCTTTAGCAAGCTCAGTATCAAAATGATTTAAACTTTCCGCAAAACGCATTCATAAACACACACACGTGAGTGTGTGCGTGTGGGTCCCCGCGCAGCCTTAAATATAATAAACCCTTGGCGTCAAATACTCTAATATTGTGATAGTACTCTCAGTCCAGTCACTAAGCGATTCATTCTTATACCACAAATTTCATTAGATCCAAAACAAGGAACATTATTCCGATCGAGGCCCTACTTTTACGCATCTATGTAGAGACATACATTTCGCGAAAGTGCTCATCGCCGCGTGTTCATAACAATATTTGTAAACAACTGAATCGCCTGTACAGACGAGGAGTGTCTGTCTTGACTTGCAACAGAGTATGTTTACGAAAAGTTGAACATGAAATATCGAAACAAAGATCTATTGAATGACCAAACTATGAACGGGTAGAAGAGGTGTTTTTAAGAAAACTGAGGCACCAGATTTGGCAGGGTGAAAATAGAATAATGCTACAAACCAGATGTATCCTGGCGCACCCCGATATAAATGAATGAATACATCAACGGGTAGCCAGTGCAAATAATAGAGAATTATAAACCTGTCAAATATTTTGTATGCAATAATGCCACGAAATGCAGACGGATATTTATCACTAATCCAAATAAATACAAAAGATCGCTAATCAATCGTTGGAGCAATCTGAAAATACAGAAACTATGTAACGGGTACATCTAAACAGATCTAACGAATGGTGAACGGTTACTGATACGCATAAATCCATGATGCTAACAAGAAATATTTTGAAATCAATACAGAAAGATATCTCTGCAAGGCACCGTTAAGGGGTTAGCCTATCAGCAGTAAACTATCCGACAGTATTATGGGCGCATGTACTTACAAAACAACCATAAGTACAACATTACTGGTTTCTGTTGGAGTTGAGAACTACAAGCAGGGACATTTTCCCCCACTAATGTGCGTATATCTCATATATACATACAAACATATATATATATATATATATATATATATATATATATATATATATATATATATATATATACATATATATATATATATATGTCCCACACCTCTACCGCTTGTGTTGGTGCGTTTATGTCCCCGTAACTTAGTAATTCGGCAAAAAGGATAGACAGAATAAGTACCAGGCTTCAAGCAAAAAGTACTGGGGGGGGGGTCGATAAATTCGGCTATAAATTCTTCAAGGCAGTGCCCCAGCATGACCGCAGTCTAATGACTGAAACAAGTAAAAGATTAAAAAGAATACACACACACACACGTGTGTGAATGTATGTATGTATGTATGTAAGATACTCGAGGCTGCTACACCTAGCGTTACGTAACATTCAAGGAGTACGCTACCAGTTGAATTCTTCCAACAAGTAGCTAAGTACCTTTGTGATAATATACGTATGGGATAAATGAATAGAGCCTAGCAGATTTACCATTTTATACAAACAACGGACAACTTTTCAGTATGGAAACGAACAAAAGTAAACTTCACACGGCTCTGAAACCCACAAAAGTACTTAATAAATGCTGATATAAGTGTTTAACATGCAATGACTGTTTAACTAGTGTTACAAAACTTGTACAGAATCTTCACACGGGTACCTTACCTCCAGTGTAACAGTATGAGAGGATTATCTTAATAAGGTTAGAGATATACTGAATATACTACATGCATGAATGGATTCTTGCAAATACCGAAGATGTGTGGAGACCTTCTCAAGAGGGGACCTTGCAATTACTATATATGTACGGAGTTGACAAAATGAGTGTTTAACTATTATGGACAGTGGATATAACTGAGAGGCAAAGATCCTCATCAATGTCTATGAAATAGAACTTGTGAACTCTGTTTTTGTATCGTAGGTTAGTAATTGTGAATAATGAGTATGAGTGGGTGTCTTATGGTACTTCGGTTAATTATATTTTCCGTGTGTTGAAACAGGTTCGAGATCATCCAGGATCTGACTCAGTGTGTATACCATAAGTTA
>NC_068983.1:81455692-81461913 GCF_001194135.2 Octopus bimaculoides
CTCTCGCATTAATTCTCTTTGTTTTTTGTTTTGTTGTTTATTTTCTTCTATTTATTTCATTTACCTCTCTATGTTTATTTCTTGCCTCTACTGTCAAAGTATCTTGCATTTGTTATGTCCATCCACATAACATTCTTAGCAGGACGAGATTATCTTCTGAAACAAGCAAAAAAAGCATCGGCCAACAAACAAACAAACAAACGATCGGACACCGACTTCTGTTTCGCAATATAACGTGTGCGTGTGTGTGTGAGAGAGAGAGAGAGCGAAAGAGATTCTATCATGAATGAAGCGAAATGTATTATATATAACCAAATTATTATGCATCAACGTTAAGGTATTTTTAAGTGGTATTTTTCAAATATACTCAGTATTGAAATGCATGTTCACATGTCTTAATATATCTATATGCACGTACTTTCACTATTAAATTACGTCGGTATTTGTGTGTGTATGTGTGTGTGAATGTATAATGCATATATAAACCCGTGAACATCTGTATTTACATGTAGTTTCATTATATTCATAGTCATGAATATAAATTTATCAATGAAAATGTGTTGTTTTTTTTAAATCTCTGCTATACACACACACACAATATATATATATATATATATATATATATATATCCACATACATACATACATACATACATATAGATATATTAACATGTCTAAACTAAAATAACAGTACGTGTATATAATTTATCAAATTTCTGTCTATTACTGATAGGAACAATGTTTGAAATTTAAGAAAAACACATAAATATTAAACATAAGGTAGACCAGAGTTCTAAAGTTTTGTTTTAAGAAAAACTACGAAAGAAACAAAAAAATTCAGTTAAACGATCTGTAAATTTAGAAGTGGAAGTGCGCGCTAAAAGTTCTAGTTTCCGGAGATGTGTTTTTTATTATTCTTTTTTATTTCGTCCGTATCTGCATATGTATGGACACGCAGACAGACGGACAGAGGTAGAATGGCCGAAGACAAGCAGCTGGACAATTAGTATGAATGATGCAAGTGCTTGTGTCGACACTGGACAATATAACAGAAGAGTCGGCGGCAGTGAGTAAATAACAACACCATTAGAACGGAACGGTGTTATTTAAGGCGCTCAGCATGCAAGTAAGTCGTGTAAAGACAGATGGACGATGGCTGCTGCTTCCAGTTATGTAAACCATGCATGTGTGCATTGGCAAAACGACAAGGATGCCAATGCAGGCAGTCGTATTAACAGCACTACCATTGTATGGACACCTTTTAGTCAGTGTATTAGGTTCCTAAGAGGGAAGATGTCTCACGTACCAAATACAGCTATACACATGCATATACATCTATCTATCGATCGATCGGTCGATCGTTCAATCAATCGATAGTCGGTTAGATTCAGATAATCACTGTATTACGATAAAAAAAAAAGGTAGACACAGATAAATACTGCATTATGTTTGATATTATATATTATGTATGTAGGTAGATTATTCAGTTGATTGATTAATACGGGGGATTACAGATAAATAAACGGTCGTATAGAATAACAAAATTTACGAGACAGCTATACGGATTCACGTATTAAAGACATTAGATCAATAGATAAATACACAGTATTTTGACCGATAGACATAAATATTAAACAGACAATTTGACATTAGATAGAAAAACAAATAAACAGAGAAAAACAGGGAAAATAGACGGAGATATATATAGGAAGATAATTTGACAGGTAGAAAGATAAGATCAATGAACGAATAAAATACTATAGAAACTGAACTTAAGCTACAATTCCTTCTTGGCGAAAGGATTTGGAAAATTAAAGGAGATGGAGAGATAGAATGATAATAATAATAATAAAAAAAACGAGGGCGAAATGTGATTTCTTTAGTCTGTAAAGCAATATATAGATTAAAGGAAAATGGTGCTTCCATGCTGCAACCTGTATGCTGGAACTTGTCTTACACATCTGACCATCAACATCATCACCTACACCACCACTACCACCAACACCAGCAACTGCTGTGGTAGAAGAAAAAACACTACCTCTGGCACCAAAGCTTCGGTGCCAGACATGTAACGAATGATTGTTTCGGATCTGGTCAATCACATCTCCCTCGATCAACATCACCACCTTGCTTGCTCTCGGACTGTACTATAAATTTTCAAGGTGATGACGAAGAAGGCGGATGAAATTGATATTGAATGAAATAATAACAGAACGAACAATGATCGTGTTACAATAATAATAATAATAACGATGATGATAATGATAGTAATATAGAAAGAGCCGGTCTTGATGTTAATAATAATAAACAATAACAATAAAGCATGCCGTGGAAAAGAAAGAAATCGTTGTAACTTACCCCATGTATAATCCATTCATCGTGGTGGTGATGGTAGTAGTAGTAGTAGTAGTAGTAGTAGTAGTAGTAGTAAACGACGTCGGAGTGTCAGCAGAAATCAACGAGAAAATGTCCGGTGTGTGTGTGTCTGTATGTATATGTATGTTGATGTGTGTGTCATAAAAACTTAGTAGTTTCTTATCTTTGCATTGCTGGTGACATACACGCACACATGTTCATATATACATATATGTATATACATCTATTGAAAAAGAAAGAAAGAAATCTATACACATGCGCGTATACATGGGAGAAATACGTTAAATATCTACAAATGCATATATACATAAATGAATATATATGTATATCCATAGAGAGAGCAGAGAGTCGGCGGTTATGGCAGAAATTAGAAGAGGGCCGACTTGTGCCAGTCCATTTTGACTATCTTCTTTGCTTGTCTGATTACTACCTCGCTGCACGTATGGCATCCTCTCTTTAGCATTCCCTCGGGCCAACTTGCTGCCACCGCTACGCTCTGCCCGTCACCACCACCCACCGACTCACCGCCGCTGCCGTCACCAGTACCTGCCGACACCCCTCCTCTCTAACTATGCACTCTTCCGAAATCCAAACTGCATTTTTTCTCTCTCTTTTAGTTTTTTTTTTTGTCTCTCTCTCTCTCTCCCTCCCTAAGCTATAAACGTAGATGAAAAAAAAATAATGATGACTCCGTTTGTGGTGGACAACAACAATAAATAAATAAATAAATAAATAATAATAATAATAATAAAAAAATGTAAATGGTATTATCCTCAGGCAAACATCGGAAAAGGGTTAAATCTGTGGGCTGGCGGGTCTTATCTGAGGTTTGGAAAGACAAAGGAAGAATCTGAAAAACAAGGTTCAGTCCGTGAATGCAAGACCAAAGAGGCCTCGTCGACCTTTAGGACAGTCAGTAGTAGCAGCAGGCTTGTCCAAGAGGTACGGTGTCGGAAGAATCAGGTATCCCTCTCTCTCCCTTTCTTTCTTTCTTTCTTTCTCTCTCTCTCCCCACCTTTGTCTATTACTCTCTTTGCTTCCTTCACTTTGTCACTGTTTTTCTCGCTGTTTATCTGGCTGTTGTGCTTGTCTTTTTCTCACTAACTATCTCGAAACTCCTCTCGCTTTCTATTTGACTGCACACTCTTTTTCTGTTTTGCTGAAGAGAAAGAGAAAGAGAGAGAGAGGGGGAGAGGGAGAGCTCCCTCCCACTCTTTCTGAATATATATGACTGTCTTTCCTCTTCTCGTGATCTCTCTTTCTCACATATTCACACACATGTATGTATATATACCTATGACTGTCAGTGCGCAATCACTCACAGTTCATATTCTCCCTCTCTCTCTTTCTCTGCGTGCGTGTGTGTGTATGTGTGTGTGTGTGTGTGTATGCGTGTTTGTGTGTATATGTATGTGTGTGTCTTGTTAGCTTTCGAAGTAAAGAGAAGAGACTGTGTGCATGGACAGAGGCAAGAGTTCACCATAACTAGACTGACTAGGAAAGTCAAAGACTGTGACAACAACCGACCGCTTGTCATACATGCACATATACATGCATAGTAGCAGAGGTTGCAATAGTTCTGATGGTGACGGTAGCAGTAAAGATAGATAAATACACGGATGGAGCAATTAGATAGATTGATGGATATACAGACGACAGAAAGAGGGGGAAGAGAGAGAGGGGGGAAATATAGTTAGAAGACAAATATATGATCCAACTATATAGCTTCTTGGACTTTTTGTATTTATAGTTTTACATACGTGCCGCTTCTACGCACACGTTTATACGTACACAGCACATAGGCTTAAGAAGTGGGTAGAATCAATCGTCAGTGGTCGGGTAGAATCTTATTGTTTTGAATGCAGTTCTTCCACTTTTACTTTTTATCCACAAACACATCTGTGTTTCTGTACAACATATGTACGGATTTGCAAGCGTCACTATTTCTAACTACCTATAACATTATTTCTATAAACTCATATACATTATTATACTTACATGTATATATATATATATATATATATATATATATATGCCCGAGTGATATGGATATACTGAATGGATTATATACATATGTATGCATGAAAGTGTGTATGTATAAATATTTGAATATGCATGTATGTATCACTATTCCTGTTTACGATTGCGTTAGTTATTTTGTGATAAGTGAAACAACGACGAGTGGTAGAGAAGATAAGAAAAATTAAAAAGGAGAGACGGTTGAGAGAATAGAAGGAGCGAGAGAAAGAGAGTGAGAAAAGGTTTGTAAATAGAAGTAGAGAATAGCAATAGGAGAAAGAGAGAGAAAGAGAAGCCGAGCGAGTGGTGATGTAAATAACACCAGGGACAGAGGTGGTGGCAGAAAGACGTGGAAAATAAAAAGATAGATAATTACGATAAGTGGAGAGAAAGGAAAATGAGAAAACATGTGGTGAAATAGGATAGAGAGTTCTTAACAGAGAAGGTTAAAAGCTCTAAGGAGAGAATTAAATTTATATCATATGTTGAATGAGAGAAAAACTGAGAAAGAAAAGGAAAAAATAAGTATCGGAAAGAAATAGAGAACGAATGAAAGAGAGAAGCAATTGTTCTTTCTAACAAAATCTTACCAACCCGTAATCGCCGGAATTTGTCACGAAAATCTAGTTATGACATTAGCAAAAACTTTTTTACACTTCCCCTCGCCCACAAATATACATGCATATGCGTATTATGCTGAAAGTCGCGAACAGGTTTTGAAATTTTGAACTCGTTCGGTTACGTTAGAAAATGAACTTTGCGAGGGCCCAAATTGAAAATCTGAATATGTATGTAAGGGCATGTGCATGGGCGTGTATGCGTGCATGTGTGTATGTGTGTGTGTGTGTATGTATGTATGTGGGTGTGTGTGAGAGAGAGGCTGTGTGTGTGTGTGTGCGCGCGCGCGCGCGCGTGGATGAGTGTGTACGTGTGTCTGAAGTCGTATGGATGTAATTTTTACATAAACGTCATTGAATTCTGATATAGATCATAAGTCACAAATTTATGAAGGGTGAAAATCGAAAATATAGCTAAACTTTCTTGAAGAAATAGGCTTAGTAAGTGAAATAAATTCAGCCGAAAATTGAAACCGAGCTGAAGAAACAGCCCACAAGAAGGCCAACCTTTATTCCAAATATCGCTGCCAAGTGTTAAAACTGTTAAATAATAGATAATGACGACAACAACCACAACGATGATGTTGGAAATGGTAGTGGTAATGATGAAATATTAGGAAATAATTAACGAAGGTTTATGTCAACCCTAATCAAAGGCACTTTAAGCCATGGCCATCCCGTCTATGGTAATAAGTAGTGATGCAAGGTAGATTTGGCTATTACATCAAGCAGAACGAGAGGCTGCGTAGCTGTTACTTAACTCAGACGATGAAGGTTGTTTACAGCGATAAATACTAATTTATTTTGATATTTCTATATTTACACATACACACCTTTCGGATGGCTTTCCGCACTCTGCTCGTCAAACCAGGTCTGGTTCACCCCGATCATCCCCTCTCACTCCAAAACTCAACGCCAACCCTATCTTCCCGTCTCGCTCTGCTCTTTTAATTTACCTCAGCATAATCTCTCTCTTTCCCCTCTCTCTCACCAACATTTACACACACTCATACACACAGTGACAGACATACGCAAACCGACAAACATACACGGAGAAACACACACACACACAAACACGTGCGCACACACTCGCACACAAACACTCACAGACACACGTTATCACTCTTTTTGCCCGAATGTCATATCATTCATCTTGTTACACTTTCTCTCTCTCTCTCTCTCTCTCTCTCTCTCTCTCTCTCTCACACAC
>NC_068983.1:81463343-81463914 GCF_001194135.2 Octopus bimaculoides
ATATATATATATATATATAATGTACGTATGTATTCATACATATGTACGTGTGCGCGCATATATGCGTTCTATATATGATAACGTGCAAGCGCATTCATGCTTGACACGTTTAATGGTTACAAAAACTGGACGATGGTCAGGCTGGAGCGACGCCGTAAAAAAATAAAACAAAAAGACTTAGTCAGTCAAATTGACAGGAATTATCTTCTTTGTGAAACCATTCATTAGAAGACCACACCCGTTGTTACTAACACCAGTGTAGGTATTTGATACGGACACTGCATATAATTACACACACCCAGACGTGAGTGTCTGTGTGTCTTTATGTATGTGTGTATATATCAGTGTATGTGCGTGTGTGAGTGTGCGTATACATATTTATATGTGTATATATGTATGTATGTGTAAATATATATATATATATATATAAACACATACATGCACACTGACATGTGCGCGCGTTTATTTACGTTACGTACATACATCTTCATGTACACCTATATATATGTTTGTTTCTGTATATATGTATATATATATATATATATATATATATATATATATATATATATAT
>NC_068983.1:81464814-81467364 GCF_001194135.2 Octopus bimaculoides
CACACACACACACACACACACACACGCACACACACATACACACACACAAACATCGTTATATAATTTAGAAAAATATCAAAAGACGAGGGAATTCTCATTGTCCTAAAAGTGTAATACGGTAATTTATTTCGATTTTCCAGATATATCTATCTGAATTACCCGGAGTGGTCTAGGTGACCTGGCTGCAATTAGGCATCTACTCTGAAAACCATGAGCCATGACAGCAGCAAGAATACTGGGGTGCAGAGGAGTTTAAATGAATGCTTGTAGGGACATGGGAGAAGGCTGTGAAAGAGAGGTGAATTCTGAGAAGTGGCGACAGACGGGAGTTTGAGATATACATTTAAAAGCTCAACTGACCCTGGCTGTCAATCGGTTTTATATTAATGCCATGAATCACTGTTTATGCGTACTTTGCATTTACATACACACACACAGATTGATCGTATATGCTTGTAAATTATATATAGACGTGGCTGAGTATAAAAAAGTTTGCTTCCCAATCACTTGGTTCCAGATTCAGTCTCGCTGTGTGGCACCTCGGGCAGGTGTCTTCTGCTATAGCCCTGCGCCGACCAAAGCGTTATGTGTGGATGAAAACTGAATGTGTATATGTGTGTGTGTGTTTGCTCTCCCCCACGACGTCTGACAACTGGTGTTGGCTTCTTTGCGTTCCCTGTAACTTAGTGGTTCGGCATGAGACCCATAAAGTATCATACTTAAAAATATAAGTACTGGGGTCACTTTGTTCGACCAAACACAGCATGGCTGCTGTCCAATGACTAAAACAAGTAAAAGTTATAAAGCATGTATGCGTATGAGTGTGGTGCATGTGGTGGTGATGGTGGTGGGTGTGCAATCCAGAGCGTGGACACTTTGTGGGTATCTGTACAGTCAGTATGTGTTCTAAGGGCAACTCTTAGAACGATGCTGGTTCTATTTTGCATTTACCTTTTCGAAAAGCCTTTCCCTTGGACCACACAAGTAGCGTGGACTAGGAAGATCTGCGTTCATGGCCCATGGTTAATCTCTCCTACAACAACGACAACAACAATAATCCTTTCTGCTAAAGGCACAAAGCCTGAAATTTGGTGGTGGTGGGGAGGGAGTAAGTCGATTACATCGATCCCAGTACTCAATGGTACTTAAGTTATCGACCCCAAAAAGATGAAAGGCAAAGTCGACCTCGGCGGAATTTGAACTCAGATGTAGTTACGGGCGAAATACCGCTAAGTATTTCGTCCATAAACCGAAGCGAAAAACCCAAGATAGTGTACGTAGTTGTTGTATATACGCAGTCAATCATAACAGTAGGAGAGCTTAGTCACACACTACGAAGAGTCTTCTGCACTTGGCACTGTATAATAAAGACGAAAGAAAGCTTGGAGGAGGCATGTCTATTATTTCGACACCAATACATATCTGGTACTATAATTTATCGATCTGGAAAGAATAAAAGGCAAAGATGACCACAGCGTGATTTGAGATGTGTATAAAGAGCCGGAAAAAATGTCGCAAAGAATTTTGACCGAGCTGCATACGTTGGTACAGATTCAGTAGTTTATTGGGAGGGACAAGTCGATTATGTTGACTCCCGTGCTTCGGAACTTTATTTTCTCGACCTGAAACAATGGAATCCTAAGAAGATCAAGGCGGGATTTGAACTCAGAGCGTAAAGTGCTGAAAGAAATGTCACCAAGTATTTGGTAAGACGAGCAAACAATTCGGCTACCTCACCGCCCTAATAATATTGGTTTCAAATTTTGACCCAAGGACGGCAATTACTCAACTGGCGCTCATTTAATCGACTGCCAAAAGATGAAAGGCAAAGCTGATCACGGTGGAATTCGAACTCAAAAGGTAAAGATGGACGAAATTCTGCTGAGCACTTTCCCCAACGTGTTACCGATTCTGCCAGCTCGCTACCTTTTATAAAGTTTTGTAATTTAAAAGCGAAGGAAACCAATAAATTGCGATACAAACAAAACGAAACACTTTCTCAAATAAAACATTTAATGTGAATTCCAATACTTTGTGATTATAAGTATGTACGCACGCATACATAAATGCATATATATGCGTGTGCACGTATGCAAATATATACGTGCATTTGTGTTTGCGTATACACACACACACAAATACATACACACGCACCCACACATACACATGCACCCACACACACATATATTACCACATACACACACGCGCACACACATGAGCATATGAGTGTGTGTGCACGCGCGTCAATCTTTTGGTGTCTCATCGCTAAACAATGTTCGTTTGTTTGCGCTTAGCTACGACTAAAGATGGGTGATAGGATCTTGTATCAAACTTAAAACTGAAGGAATAAACAACTACTTCAGTCCGGTGACTGAAGCCAGGACATACAAACATTCACACATGCATACATACATACATACATACATACATACATACATACATACATACATACATACATACATATTGATATACATATTAAAAACATTTGTGTATGGAAAATGGTCTTTAAATTGTGATGATTATGCATACATACATACATACATATATATA
>NC_068983.1:81467456-81467596 GCF_001194135.2 Octopus bimaculoides
TATATATATACATGTATATAAGTCTATATATTTACATAAGTGTGTGTATACGCGTATATATACATACATATATGTATGTGTGTACGTAGATAAATATACACAGTTACGTATATATATATATATATATATATATATATATA
>NC_068983.1:81470374-81471135 GCF_001194135.2 Octopus bimaculoides
ATATATATATATATATATATATAACGTGAAAGAGTTAGGGGTTGGGGGTTCAACCCACTAAGGGATAGTTTCTATCTGCCATAGACACCTGTGCTTTGGTTCTTTCTTTCTTTTTCTTTCTTTTTTTGTCACTTTTGCTATGAATTAGATTAATGAATTCAACGGGATACACCGTCTGCAAGCAGTTGGGTTCAGCATATTATCCTCCATTTTCTAATTGTTATATATATATATATATGTGTGTACATATGTATGTATTTATATACACACACACACAAATATATATATATATTACATATGCATATGTATATATACATTACATATATATATTACATTTTCATATACATATATATTAAAACATAAATACACACACATGTGTATATATATTACATACATGTAAGCAATATATAAACAGGTATACATTTTAAACACGCACAGATGATATTTATATGCATTATATGCATTACCACCGTATGTGCGGGTGAGTTAGTTAACTGAGTATTATGCATACATATATAATATGTGTGTATGTGTGTATGACTGTGCAAATATTTACAGGTTATATATATATATATATATATATATATGTTTATATACAAATATATACGTACATATAAATATATACTTAGGTATATAACGTATATAAATGTGTAGATATATATAATATAATATATATATAGAAATGTATACATACATATGTATATGAGTTGTATACATAGGGAGTTAGATATATATACATATATATATATATATATATATAT
>NC_068983.1:81471530-81472748 GCF_001194135.2 Octopus bimaculoides
TATATATAAAGTATATATATTATAAATATGAAAATATACATCGATATGTTACACATAGATATATAATACATACATTTATACTCGCATATATATAGTGCTTATATATGTGTGTATATAAAGATGTATATATGTATATATATGTGCATATATATACGTATATGTATATATATATATGTGTTTATATATATGTATATATGTGTGTGTATAAAGTATTCATATATATTATAAATGTGAAAATGTACATATATATATACGTTACACATAAATATATAATATATACATTTATACACGTAATGTTCATGCATACACACACACACACACACATACACACACACACACAAACACACACACACACGTACGCGTTAAACGTATTATATATTAATTATCAACCAAATGGTTTCGTGTTCGATAACACAATGTGGTACTTTGGATAAGTGTCTTCTATATTCCATCCAAGCAGAACAAAGCCGCGTAAATGGAATTGGTAGACAGAAACTGAAAGAAGCCAGTCAAGTATATATATATATATATATATATATATATATATATATATATATATATATATATATATATGCATATGGATATGTGCATGTATGTATGTAATTGTATGTCTCTGTGTGTGTTTGCCGACGACCACGACTTTATAAAGGGTGTTAGTTTGTTTACGTCCTTGTAACCCGTTTACGTCTAGCAAAAACAAAAGTATTTTCCGATTAAAGCGTTAAAGATAGTCTAATGATTGAAAGAGGGAAAAGATGAAAGATATGTAATACACATATAACAAAGCGAGCTTCACCTATATAGACACACACACACACACACACACACACACACATACATATATGTATATACATACTCATAACTATATATGTATGCATATATATATATATATATATATATATATATATATATATATATATATATATATATATATATACAGACATGTATATGTGTTTGTGTGTGTGTGTGTACATATAAGTATGCATACATATATATAAGTATAGTTATATAGCATATATATAGGCGTGTCTGTGTGGTAAAAAGCTTGCTTCCAGACCACATAGTTCCCGGTTCAGTCCCCCTGCGTGCCACCTTGGGCAAGTGTCTTCTACAATAAGCCTTGCACCAACCAAAGCCTTGTAACTGGATTTAGTAGACGGAAACTGAAAGATGCACGTCGTGTATGTATATATATGTATATATATATATATATATATA
>NC_068983.1:81473400-81475874 GCF_001194135.2 Octopus bimaculoides
ATGTATATATGTACAGATAGATATAGATATAGATATATATATATATACACACATATAAATATATCTTTGCACACACACATATACATATAATAAATATCATAAATATATATATTTTATATGTAATAAATATATATATATATGTGTGTATATATATATATATATATATATATATATATTAATACATATATATATATATTTATATACACATATATAGTAGTTATATATTGTATATATAAGCACATTGCCGATATATTATAAATATCGTATATACCTGAATATATTACTTATATATACCCGTTACCTTTTAGCTTATACATGTTCCAGTCCTGAAACTGCGGGAAGATGCTGGGCCACTGCCTGATACTTATTCTATGGGTTCTTTTGCCGAACCGCTAAGTTACAGAGACGTAAACGCCCCAACACCGCTTTTATATATATATATATATACTATTTGTTTTTATACATATATATATATACATGCGATGGTTTTTGGTGAGCAGTGTCGATTTTTGAAAGTCTGCAAATAATTATAATATTTAATAACATTTTACAAGATAAGCTTTTAAAGCTTATAAACAATCACCGTGTACTAACTAAATATAATAATCTAGTACTGGGGTATATAAGCCTTCGACGGAACGGTGATTGTTTTAGGATTTTCCACGAATGCCCTACCTTTTTCCGTCGAGGGCTTATATGTCCCAATATTACACTATTTTCTTTAGTCATTACCCTGTGATCGCTTATAAGGTTTAATCTTATAATATACTAACACACATACACACACACATATTTAGTCAGTAAATCATAAATCCGATGAAGCACCTTCAAAGTTATAGAGACTAAGTTATAGTCATGGCCGGTCTATTGGTTTACCTTGGGTTTCACGTCCAGTAAAGCTCTTAGCTTTACTGCCATTAGGGTCTGAACAAACGCTGTGAATCTAAGCGTTTTATGGACGTGAAACCCAGGGTAACACGATAGATTGGCCATTACTATCTTTATCTAATTATATATACTAGCGGGACCGGTGGAAATTCCGCTGAATAGAAAAAATTAAGAGGGCCTATTTAAGAAAGAAAGGTTTATTTGCGTTCATAGTTTGGCTTTCTTTAGATATTCTTGAAGTTCGTCTACATTCATTTCCTCACGTCTCCGTCGGTGTTGTCTTTTCCCTCGTTTTCTTATATTTTATTGCTGCTCCTCTCTCAACCGTGCTCTATATATATGCGCATCCTTTCTCGGACATTTGGCAACCGTATTTCTTGTGACTCCAGAGTTTTAGCTAAATTATATAAACGAATATCAATTTTTTAAAGTCAGCAGCCGATAAATAATTGCACTTATGCGTATGCGATGGCCGCTATAAAAAATTTAGTTCAATTAAAAAAATACCTTTCACTATTAACACACCACCACAACCATCATCACCACTACCACCACAACCACCGCCGCCGTTATCTAACGCTTTCTCTCTCTCTCTCAATATAACTGCCTCCCCTGTCCATCTCTCACTATCTACTTTTCCCTTCAGCTAACTTTTTAACCACGTATTAAATATTCCTTACGCACCCCACTCCCCTTCGTCAACACTCCCCTCTCCCTCTTTTTCTCTCGTCGTCTTTTTCTTTCGTTGTTCGCCTCTGATTACGTGAACAGTGTATTAATATTAATCACCTTTCTCTATTTCTTCCTCTCTTCTTTCTTTATTCCACTCTCGCTCTCGCTCTTTCTGTCTGTCTGTCTGTCTCTCTCTCTCTTTCTCTCTCACTCTCTCTCTCTCTCTCTCTCTCCCTATCACCTCACACACAGAGTCTTACCCCACCTCTCACTTCACCTCCACTTTTCTAACTAACTAATGTATAACGGGCGAACGAACAAGCAGATTATATGTTTGTATATATATATATATATATATATATATATAATACAAAGAATATATATGCATGTATACACACATATATGTTCATACTTACATCTACATGTGTATATAGATGCATATCAGGGTACAGGACGTTAGAACAATGAACTACAGACAACGGAACGAACACATAGGAAAACGGAAAGCCACTTGGAATATTCCTTCATCAGCTGCCTCTATTCTAACCCGACGTTTCGATATTTAAAGAACTATAAAAACTGGAGTGGGTATTCAAAGAATCAAACGTTACACACAGTATACATGTGCGCGTGCGAAAATACTCACTTGCATAGTTCTATATGGCAGATTTTGTAAGCAGTTTGCTTCGCAATCTGAACTCCGCGCGTTCGATTCCACTTAAAACATCTTCGGCAGGTTTTATATATAACCACGTGACGGCTACAAATTGGAATTACAGAAATCGTTAGGAAGACCGTCGTCTGTATTGTATCTGTCGGGGATGTGAGCAGTCTGCTCAAGCTATTCCATGTGGTATATATATATATATATATATATATATATATATATATATAGAATGTTCTCTATGTGGCTT
>NC_068983.1:81477864-81481456 GCF_001194135.2 Octopus bimaculoides
TTTGTGCTTTGTTTATGTCTCCGTTCCTTTTTTGTCCACGTTTATTTGACGTCCTGTACCCATATATACATCTATATATACATGTAGATGTAGGTATGTACGTATATGTATGTATATATGCATATGCTCACATATCCTTTGTATTATATATATATATGTATATATATATATATATATATATATATATTATTAAGGTGTTTATTCGCAATTTACAACCAGAAGGCAACAAATTTGTCTTTACTAAAGTAACGGAGGGTGCTAGTTAGTATAGGCATTGCTAGAGATAAGAGTCAAAACAACACTTAGCCTCGTGAGAGCACTTTTCTAATGAGTGACAAGGGAAATAAGCTCCCAACAGCAAGAGAGATGGAGTCATATCAACGCTGATTTCAGATTTGATTAATCTTCATGAGTGACCCATTACCCCGTCGCCGAGAGTTAAAAACTGAACTCTCCTTGTCAGTCTTATGGAGAACACCATAGGAAGCATTGACTGATTCCGAAAATGGTAAAGTGAGAATTATAAATTATTAAGGTGGTTACTTACAATTTACAACCTAAAGGCAACAAGTATGCGTCACTAGAGTGACGGAGGGTGCTAGTAAGCACCAGCGTTGCTAGACGGAATAATAGGCCACTGATAATGATTAATCAAATCTGAAATCAGCGCTGATATGATTCTATCTCGCTTGCCGTAGGGAGCTTGTCTCTCTTGTCAGTTGTTAGAAAAGTGCTCTCGTGTAGCTAAGAGTTGTTTTGACTCTTATTTCTAACAATGCTGGTGCTCACTAGCATCCTCCGTCGCTTTAGTGACTGTATGTGAATGTGTGTGTGTGTGTGTGTGTGTGTGTGTGTGTGTGCGCGCGCGTGTATGTGTGTTTGTGTGTGTGTGTGTGTGTAGGTCCCTAGGCTTAGTGGCTACGGTGCCGGACTCATCAGGATCGTAAGGTTGTCGTTTCGATTCCTGGATCGGGTGATGAGTTGTATTCTTGAGCAAAACACCTTATCTCACGTTGCAGCAGCCCACTCAGTTGGTAAAAATGAATGATCCTGCAAACGGACCGGCGTCCCGTCCAGGAAGGAATATATACACCAGATAAACCGGGAAATCGGCCCTATGATCCTTACGGAGTTATGCAGTCTAACCACATACATACATACATATACACATACACACATACACCATACATACGTACGTGTGTTTGTGTGTATGGAGACCGTGTATTTATCCATAACATATATATACGGTATATATAAATATAACTTTTATACCTATCACATATATTATGCATTTAACACGTCCGACTGTTTATGCTTTTGCTATATAGAAACAAGTGCATATTTTATCTCTCTCTCCCTCTCTCTCTCTCTCACACTCTCTCTCTCACACACTCTATCTCTCTTCCCATACACACACACACACACACACTACGCACATACCTGTACGTATATATGCATATACTCATTTATTATTTGTTTATATATATATATATATATATATATATACAATCACAATGAGTCCAACATCGTGATTACTAAGCCATGCATCTCCACACACACAGACATGCATACATGTGTGTGTGTGTGTGTGTGTGTGTGTGTGTGTATTCGTATGAAGTTTATGAACATAAAGTCACTCACAGACACTGGACCAGCCATTTACCGACATGTACGCGGACTCACCACTCATTCTTATTCTCGTATATGCTACACTTCTCGGAGATAGTTCGGCTCATATCACGCCCACTCGGACATTTCTACCTCACCACCTCTCCTTTCAGATTCTTTGTTGCACTTCGGATCCTTTATTTGTCAGCATGTAGGCCCTCAATTCTTTCCCTGTTTATGTCTTTTCTGTATATATGGGTGCCCCAGACAAATCTCCTTCCCGATAATCAGCAAAATACTGAAGGACCCGGGTTCTTCTCTCTACTCTTGACGAAATATGTTCTCAGATGGCGCAGACTGGAAACGTAAACAAGTCTTCCCTTTCGATGTTCTAATATTCTGACATTCTTTCCTAATCTATTACCTAAAAGCTCTACTACATTTGCCGGCACTGAAAGAATGAAAGCTGACGTAAGGAGGATCAGAATGCAGCGCGCGTTGTTCTTAGCAAATACTGCAAAGCATTCTATTTCATACTCTAATCATTCTTGCTCATTTTAAAAGTGAAAAGAAGACAAGTTTTAAGCAGAAGGTGATTTATTCAATCAGTGATATAATTACCGTTTAGTTCCAGTATCTTCTGCTATCTTTTGGACAAATTCTTTATTACCTGCTCAAAGAATTTCCTGTTCTTACTGGCGAAAACTCTTCCAGGCGAATTTTTACAACTTCCTCAGAGTGTCTGTCCATTCAATGAATTTTGAAAAGACCGAAACAGGTGGAAATTTGAAGGCGCAAGGTCAGGTAAGTATGGATGATGCGGCAAAACTTCCAAACCAAGTCCCAGTAATTTCTGCCGCGTCTGCAAGGAAGTGTGTAGTCTGACATTGTCGTGATGAAAGACAATGCCATTATAATTAGTAAGTACTGGACACTTCTGGTGGCCCGTTGCATTTAATTTATTTATTCAGTCACATTACACATCCAAATTGTTAGTTCCGTTTCTGGGAAGCTTCTCATAACAGACAATATCATTCAATAGATGTGGGACTCAAACATCGAGTCTGCTGACATAACCAAGTCGATGCTGATGGTTTTCAACACTCGATATGGATAACTGGAGAATATCTACGATCATCCTGGTCGTATAATGGGAACTGGTGTCGACTAAGTCCTTCATTTATCGCTGTTAATCTCATTTGGCCAGCCAGAGGGTGCTGCATCTTGAACCGAAAAATTTCCCGATCGAAATCTTGTAAACCACTTCTGACACAAACGTTCTGTAATAGCATGCTCTCCGTTCATAGCGCATATCTCCCTGCAGGTTTTCTTCGCTTTCTTGCCTTTTTCAAATAATAAGATAAAGCATGAGGTGCCTATACTATTGGTTTTGGCTCTCCATTTTCAGGGTGATCCCAAGCGAACAAAGTACAACCTGTCTCGTCGCAAGTTCGCGTCGAACAATGCTGAAGAGTCAAGTACCAAAAGAATGCGCACGCGCAAGGGACAGACTGAAGTTAGCTACTTATTAGAGTGCTTGAAATTTAGTGTTGACAAAACCCGTACGAACTTTGCGGCCAATCCAATACACATACATACATACACACAGCACACGCACACGCACGCACACGCGCACGCGTGCGTATGTAGTCATACGCAAGAATGCCGGCATAATCGAATGGTAAGATTTCACTACGCAATCACATCCAAACATGCTGCATGTTTGGGCATCTGATTTTTAAGGCAGCTTGGAGTTGCACCAAGCTGTAGAACGGATTCTAAACAGTCTGAAACTGTTTCGAACCAATCGTTGTAAGACACTGTTGTGTCGATTCTCTTTCAGTATTGCATTATCGCTAGAACTGCAAACATGCTTCTATTGATTGTATAATAGGAACAATTATCCTTAACGTCGATTCTAATAACACATACACACATATGTTTAGACATATATATATATATACATATATATATATTTGCATAT
>NC_068983.1:81481928-81485330 GCF_001194135.2 Octopus bimaculoides
ATATATATATATATATATATATATACATATACAGACACACACATACACACACATATATATAAACATGTACATTACGTATAAGATGTGGTGTGTGTAACATTTTCATTAACTTGGTCCAACCCAAATTTAGGTACAAAAGAAGGTGCTTAGAATCTTGTCAGATGAATTCTACGTGTAATTCAAAGTGTTAACCTTTGAATCTTTCTCAGAATTACGTTTAGTATACAAGTTTCTATCTACCCAAATATTTACAAAAACGCATGCAGGCGGATTAATGGAAAACATGTACACACACACACATGCACAAGCACACACAAAGCGCAACTACAACCGTGTGTTTAAGTTCTTGACAAACTGGTAACATAGCCAATCGTTAACATGCAGATAAATAAAAGATTATCGGATTGAAATAGCACTAGAGTTGCTATGATTTGCTAAATGTTCTGATGGTGGTGTGATGCCATGTGCGCAATGTGACTTAAAACAGTAAAATTAATACACACACCAATATATATTAGGTAATGAGCGAAACAGGAAACAAGACGGGAGGAACAAATTTTGACAAAGATGTTATTAGTTTAAAGCTTAAACGGAAGGGAGAGTCTGACGTTTCGGATCCTAGTCCTTCATCAGAATAAAAAAGAGACAAAACAGAAAATAGTAAAAAATAGAGGAGAAAAGATGGTGAAAAAGAAAGCAAGAGGGAAGGAAAGAAAGAAGGAAGAAAAAGTGTTGGGAGCCAGGTGCGTATGCGGTTCTATGGAGGAGATGTGTATTTCTATTTATATATATATTCGTCTGCGTATTATTGTTATAAATACACCCACACAGGTATATATATATATATATATATATATATATATATATATATATATATATATATATATATATATATATAAAAGTGTGTGTGTGCGTGTGTGTGTGTGTGTGTATGTATGTATATATGTATGCACAAACAAAAACATATGCATTCATTGAGTCATACATACGTACCATCAAAATCCAGGAAAAAGCGAACGTTTATAATAAATTAATACCTATTTTATAGTTCATATACCCTGGCTATAAATCTTCATTTGTACCTAGCATCATAGGTGCATTAGGCTATGTAACAACAGCTTTTCACAAACAAACAAAAGAAAGGAAAAAGGAATTACTAGGTTTTACCGGAGAAAGAGCATAAGAAACTGACGCGGATTTTTCAAATCTAATCTATTAGCGGAACAATGAAGAATCTCCATCTGAGCTTCTTAGGATGAATATAGATGCACACACTTCGATGTGTGTTTCGAAAGCTCAATCAACACATCAACTCAAACACATATTTACAAACAGTGGGAATCCTTTTAACTCAAAAAATCTTGTCGTTTTGTTAGCGACCGACTTGAACTCCTTTAAGAACTTTAAATACATTACAGAAGTTACATACATACATACATAGAATATACCGTACACAGTAGAACATTAGTTTGTTACTTGCAGCGTATGTTATTCTCAGTGGCGTAGTAGAATCATCATAGAATGCTTTAAATGCAAAGAAGCTGATGTAGAAAAAAATAAAATAAAAACTAGAGAGACATCAAACTGATGCTATGCAACGTAGCTCTGCGAATTATGAATAAAAACAGCTTAGATATGAGCTTCTGTTTGGATTTGATCCAAACGATCTACCACTGACGTTTTCGTGCCAGTGTAACAACTATAAAAGTTGTGTGCATAGAACAAGCCACTATATTGAGCATTCGTTGACTTTGAAAAAGCATTTGGCAGGATTCTACCCTCTATAACCCGAAATTCACTAAAAAAGAAAACTACGCGTAGATGAATAGTATTTAAGGACCGTACAAGCTATGCACAGATACAATCAACAAGTTAGATGTTAGCGATGGATTTAGCCAGCAATTTGGTATTCACTCAGGTTCAGTTCTCAGTTCCCTTCTGTTTATAGTCTTCAAGAACAAAGCGGTAGAGTTTAAAGCCGGCTGTCCTTGGGAACTTCTATAAGCAGCCAACGTGGTTCTGACAGCCGAATCTATTGAAGAAATAAATAAAATAAATTGAAACGTGAATCCAAAGTTTAGAATCGAGATGTTTTAATGAAATCAAGACAAAAGTTTTAGTTTTCTGGAAAGAAAAACGGACTCTGCTGTCATATATGCTGTGTGTGTGTGAATGTGTGCATGCGTGCGTGTGAGTATAAATGGTATGTAGGAATTCTGTAAAATGTCCCAATACAAACTATGAATGCGCAAGAAATTCTGTGAGATAATTAGCCGATTCACGGAAGAGGATTTAATATGTAGATGTTCGAAATTAGTTAGCATTAAGAGCTCCACCGAAACATATCCATTCAAATGTACGAAGTGAAGTGTGACTTAGACAGGATTTAATAGTTACCGAAGGGACCTAAAAGCGAGACAAAGCACAGGAAAAAAACTGGAGAAACCTGATGTCAAACAAAATTACAAACGAACGCAGCGAGACAATGCGCTGAGTAAAACCCTGAACAACCCACCAAGCCAATAAAAAACGGAGAATACACACACACACACACACACACACACACACACACACACACACACACACACACACATACATACATATGTATATAATTTAATGTAGACAGCATTAAAATAAGAGCTGCTAATAGTTTCTTGTCATAGAGACACTGAGATTGTAAAGATTTATATGACGTGCCTAGCCACGCTATATAAATCTGCTTCATTTCAGTATCATTATGACTAGAAACTATTTCTAGCTCTTATTTTAAATGCTGTCAACATTAAATGATATTTATCTCTCACTGAATGGAGTAGATTTTGTTGATCCTACTTTAATGAAACAGTAAACTATGCATACATATAAATATACATACATGCACACACACACACAGTTGCCGTCTACCGAGTACACTCACAAGTCTTTGGTGCGCCCGATGCTATAATAGAAGACACTTGTCCAAGGTGCCACGCAGTGGAATTGAACCCGGAACCATGTGGTTGGTAAGCAAGCTACTTACCACATACCCACTCCTGCGCTTATGTTGAAATAATGTGGTTATTAGCTTTGCTTTTATAATAAACTACGGAAGACGGCAGGAATTATAATTTTTTATGACTTAATAGAGTTGTCGCTGTTTAATTACGTATTTAATTACGTATTTAGGAGAGGTTCTAATGTACTTACGGAATTCATTTATCGATCCGGTTGTACATTGGGTAAAGGTGTTTGAAAGTTGTGATTTCTTTGGTTTGTTTGTTCCCAAACAACACTTATTTTAGTGCTGTTGACACCACTGGATTGAATGGTACTGCCCAGGTGTCGAAACCATAATGATATCCGTGGGGCAGCTGATGATGGAGGTATGTTGGATTGTTGGTATGGCTGTGGAATAGCATTATA
>NC_068983.1:81485497-81486685 GCF_001194135.2 Octopus bimaculoides
GAGGGAGAGAGATAGAGAGAGAAAGAGGCAGGCGGCAGATAAAAAGATAGGCAGACATTACCAGTATTTATAGTTGTGTGTGTGTTGAGTATTGTCTGCTTATACATTTGCCTTATAGACAGAAACTACAAAATGAACAGTCACGAAACAATGTCTATTTTTTATTAGACACCTTACATTGAAGTTTTGCATAACATTTATTTTCAGGATTAGCAACCAAGGCTCTCTCAGATCCTAATGTAAAGACAAGTGTATGGCTTATTCAAGAGTTTCAATAAGCCATACAACCGATGAAACATAGAAATCACTATCAATAAAATTACAAAGAATACATGCATACACAGACGTACAGATGCAAATACATAACACACTCACACACTCACACACACACACATTATATATATATATATATATATATATATATATATAGAGAGAGAGAGAGAGAGAGAGAGAGAGAGAGAGAGATAGATAGATAGATAGATAGATAGATAGATATAGATATAGATATAGAGATATAGATATAGGCGCAGGCGTGGGTGTGTGGTTAAAAAGCTTGCTTCCCGATCATATAGTTCTGGGTTCAGTCCCACTGCGTGGCACCTTGGGCGAGTGTCATCTATTATAGCCTCGCGCTGACCAAGACTTTATGAGTGGATTTGATTTCTAATCAACCAAAATGCGTATAAACACACGCACACACATATAGGCATACATACATACATAAACATTTCTTGTATATACTTATAAATAGATTATGCATATATGAATTTATATATTACATTTGTAAAATGTATATATTTTCACATAAAAATATGTATATACGTATATAATATATTTACACATGAAAATATTTACTCACATACATACATACCAATATATATATATATTGCACACATTAAATATAGTTGTACATGGTGCATATCTATGTATATTATACGTTTATATACACACGTATATACACTCATCTTATATTGCAGATACACGTGTGTTGTGTGTATATATATTATATAATTACACAAGCGCAGGTACAGCTGTGCATTGGCGCAGATATGGCCATGTGGTTCAGCCGACCACAATGGCAAGTGAATAAATTTGGCAGACAAAATCTGTGTGGAAGCCCGTCATCTGTGTGTGTGTGTGTGTGTGTGTGTGTGTGTGTGTGTGTGTGTGTGTGTGTGTGTGTGTGTG
>NC_068983.1:81487081-81491938 GCF_001194135.2 Octopus bimaculoides
ACACACACACACACACACACACACACACACACATATATATATATATATATAGTTCAAAAAAACAATAACAAAAAAACAAAAAAACAACAAAGTGAGGACGTGATATGGATAGTATTATTGGACGCTCAGGAAAGGAAATACTTACAAACATGCATACATACATATATGTATGTATGTAACACATCCTTCATCCACACACGGTCCTCCACACATATATGAACACATGCATATTCTCATAGTCAGAGAGCTCCGTTAGCCCTCCACCACTAAACACTAATATCAAACGAAACTCAAAGAAGACAGAATACGAGATGACAATATAAAACAATGAAACTCCAAAACTATACAGAAGCCTGGGTATTTGGCCCAGTATGAACATCCATCTTACTACAGACAACACCAACATCCTGACAAATCGACAATTGTCTTCGTAATTTAGAAAGATGTTTTTTCGTTGTTGAATCGGAATTCAATAACAGTAGGCTTATTGAAAAATGTGCCATATCATAACGACGAGTATTTGAAAATATGAAAATGCCTCTGATATCAGAAAACCTAAATCCGAATAGCATCCCTCTCGAATTACTGGAACATGGCGGTCTCTGATCCAGAAATTATGGGAAGACAGCCGATTCCCAAAAGAATTTTAAAATAGTTATCACCATCTTCAGGAAGAGAAATCTAAATCATGTGGTAATTCTTTCTGAATAACATTGCTCTCTGTCGCAGACGAAAAAATTTGCAAGAGTACTTCTAAGCCGCCTCCAGATCGTCAAAGGAAAAGTGTTTCCTGAATCTCAGTTCAGTTTTTGTGCCTGTCGTGGTACAGCTGACTATTTTCTGTGCAAAACAGCTATAGGTTAAAGGAAGAAAACAACAAAAACTTCTCTTCCTTGTATTTTACGACCTGAAAATGATTTTGACAGCATGCAAAATGATGCAACAAGTCTTCAACGTTCTTCAGGCCACGTCATCTCACTTGTTCAAGCCCTGCACCACGGTATATCTGGTTACATTTTTCGTCACACAAAACTTCCTGAACATTTCTCAACTACTTGTGGACTGAAGCAAGGTTGTACCCTCACAGCTAGGCTCTTTACTCTTATTAGCACTGTTTCTGAACCTCTTCCGAACAATCCACGTGTTGACATAAGATACTGCTTTGATGGCAGGTTATTTATCACAGGTATATTTCGATTACATCAATTCACTAACCTCGAACATATCGCTGATTTCAAAACTACTCTCTATTACACACATTATGAAATCAGTCAACAACTTCACCATTGCATATGATTACTGTGGTCACAGAGGGGATATTTGGAAGACCGAGGTCCTTGCCCTACCAGTTCCAAAGATTAACCACCTTACTACTGAAAATGATAAGAAACATATAATTGAATTAGTTCATTCAGCCTATTGAAAATTGACAAAACGAGGCTTTAATGACAAAAATCTATCCGAAAATGGCGAAACCGACGGTTCCTAAGGCTGTTGTAATTAATCTCAGTATTACTATAATGTGAAATATGGACAAATTATCGCCAGGACATTAAAAGCTGGAATTTTTCCACTAAGAAAAGCTTCGCATCATTTTAAACATTAAATAGTTGGACTGCATAACCAAGAATACTATCCAAGAAAAAATTACCTCTCGAAGGACTGAATCGCTGTTTACGATGTTCAGGACGTGTGGTTAGAATGACAGAAAAGAGGTGTTGGTGTAAAAGTTTTATATTCCGCCACTAGCTTAATACCATTACTGAGAACAGTAGTCCAGACGGCTAAGAACAGTATCAACCTGTTTCCTTGCACTCCTGTTCTGTTCTGAATAATCTCAGATCCGTTCAACCACTCTGCTGCACAATGTTGCTATATTAATAAGCACAGGGTACATAATAACTCATATCGATTCCCAGATTACTGATGGAAGAACACTTAGAAGTTTGCAGCATTAAACTGCGGGTTGTTTTCTTCAGTCCATTTGTATTGCACTTAGCTGTCACCGTAAGTTTGTGATATTATCACGGTTCTTAATCTCAAGTAATATTTTGTATTTTTAGCGTGGCTAGTGAGAGTAGCTGTCTGTATGACTTCAGGTTGAAATATTCTGAGAATACTTTGGATTCGTCTTCAGACTTTGGACACACAGTGAGATATATATATGTATACATATATAAATACACGCACATACACATACATACAAGGATTTTAGTCGTTCATATTGACCCCCATACGTTTTCAATTTTTTTTCTTTCATCGATCTCAATGGAAAAACTCATTTCGGTCTCTTGATGCAACAACCATTTTTAAAAAAAGTATACGGTTTGACAAGGTATCAGCCATCGTATGTTTCAAAAGATTTATTGTCTTTTAGATATGTATGTATATATATATATATATTTAAAAATATACACTGCGTAAAATAAAGTATGTATAAATGTATAAGCTGAAGGCATAGCTATTTATGTGCGTAATTGTCAATGGAAACAGTCCCCCGTATTAAGTTTTGCTGATACTTGATTAAACGCGCTGTGGAAAGAATCGAATATTCTCAGACTGTGTAAGGAGATTGATAGGAAAGATCTGAGAAATTATCACCTTATATGCCCCTTGTCTCATCTCTACATACAGTTTACAAAAGATGTAGTCATAACATTTCGATGACCAACAGTCAAAGGAATAAGGAGGTCTTCGGAAGAACTACATTGTGAAAAACCACAGCTTCTACAAAGGGTCAAAGAATATAGGCTGCCACTTTGCATCATCTTCATAGACTACAAAAAGGTTTTCAATAGCTTGAGGAGAATGCAATTCTGAAGAAGGAGTCGAGGTACAATATATCAAACTTCTCAGAGAGGCGAACATTGAATGTTCCACCGATATAAATCTGCTGTCAACAACAAGGAGATATCTCTTCAGAGTTCTTCATCATGCCTTGAATGATAATCAGAAACATCGTCTAGAATGGTGGTGGCCTCAACATCAACGGCTAGCTACCTCCGATTCACAGATTAAATCGTGTTTATCTCAGCAGCCTCAGATCAGCTGCAAAGTCCAGCACTAGACCACAAAAGAAATTGTATGAAAGCAGCATACATAACATGCAGTTCGAAAACGTAGCAAAAGGTCGAATAGTGATGGGAAGCTATGAAATAGAGAAGGTGAAGGGATAAGTGTACATAGGACATGCAGTAAATATATGCCGAAACACGAACGGTGAAATACGCTAAGAGCAGGGTGAAATGCATGTTTCGATTACTGACGTACTCGAAGCACAGCTGGTCAATTTGCATCAATTTCTCCAAAAACTGCATTCTTATATGCAAGGGAGACTTGGGATACTGAGAAGAGGAAAGAACAGCGACTGGTTACGATACAGAAAGCCATGGAAAGATTCATGCTAGAAAGGAGCATATCGGAAACGAAGCAGTTAGAGAAGGCAGTAGTGTGAACGATGTGATCGCGGAATACGGACAGCACGATTTCCGCTGCGCTGGATATGTCGCAAGGCTCACAGATTGCAGGTAGACCAGTGCAGTTGTCGAGTGATAAAAAGGCATGGAAAGAGACCATTGAGACGTGTTTCAAGGAGATGGGACGGCAATATAATCTAACAATTCGGACTCAAATGGAAGAGAATGAAAGCAATCAAGGGAAGAATATAATTGCATTGCAACCATTGATATAAAGAGACAGCTAATTGTCTTGTCAGAAATACATACATTCACGCGCGTGTGCGCGCACACACACACACATCAAAGGTATGTCGGGATGTGAAAATATTTAACCTTTAATAACAAGGAATACCAGTGAAGTTTTTTCAATAAAAACAGCAATCGGGTGCAAACACAACAGACCTGATACTGTTCTGTGGTACAGAGAACAAAAGTTATGCACCATTGTAGAGATCAACTGCTCAGTCAATGAATGTACCATCAAAAATCAGGGGAAGACATTTACAGTGGACTAATATGCAATTTACAGCTCTTGTACCCTGGCTATAAATTTTCAATTATATCTATCATAGGTGCATCAGGTAATGTAACTACGGATTTGTACAAAAGCCCAGAAATGTTAGGATTTTCTAAGAAAACGCACTAGAAACTGACATGCATTCTCCAAATCCAGTCTATCAGTAGCACAGTGAAAATTTGTAAGACATTGCAAAGATTCTCATCTGAATTTTTTAAATTTAATATATGCACATACTTGATAGCGTTCACATACAGGGACAAGCGTAAAAAGTAATGATGCACGCGCAAACACACACATACACACCGAAGCACTAAAGAGACTTATTCACACAGAACATAAATGCATGTGTGTATACCTACACATACACAAACTAATTCAACCACACATTTACAAACCCCGTGAACTCTTAGCTCAAAATATCTTGTCACTTTGTTAGCGACTGACTTAAAACTCCATATATTCTTGTTCGGAACAGATAAGAAACAATATAGAATGTTCAGCTACCGTATAAAGATGTCAGAAATTAGCTGAGCACTGTGACAGATAGCCCTATTCGAATATTTTGCAACCGTCACGCACAAGGGAAAATGATTGGATGGCATGCAATATGAGGTTTTGTTAATCGTGTTATGTGCAATTCCAATCGCAAACAAATACACTTTAAATGTCTTGCCCGCTCACGTTTTGGTATGCTGCTATATTTCATGGTGAGAACAATTTAGGTCTTAATAGACACAAGATGTGATCTATTTCTAGCACATTAATTGTCCACGTTAGTGGTCAACGTTATTTAAATATATATATATATATATATATATATATTAGAAAAAATAAGGTATTCAGAGATCTGGATGGTTGTACATTTACAGATCTTTATTA
>NC_068983.1:81492312-81501569 GCF_001194135.2 Octopus bimaculoides
TATATATATATATATATATATGTATGTATATATGTATATAAGTAAATGTAAGGATAAGCAAGTTAGGTAAGTCGATATACAAAAAATATTAAATACATTTAATACAAAAAATGTACATATGTTTATGTATTAAAAAGTCCGACTCACACAGAATAGAAATGATACCAGGAATAATAGGGGCTGTGTAAGAGTTTTACGAGTCCAACAGCTGGGGGCTTGGTGGTTCAAAATAATGATTGTAAATTGATTCCATCATCGGATAATACCAGCCTCCGACTTCAGGGAAGAAGTTTTACATTTGAGGTGTTGACAGAAAGGAGATTAAAGATGGAATAGTTTTGTGGAGAACTAAGTGTATGTGGAGAACTTACATTTCTATTCTGCGGAAGTCGGACCTTTTTAATGTACATATGTCGCATTAAAAGTATTTAATATTTTTTTGTATATCGACTTGCCTAACTTGCTTCTCTTTGCATTTACTCCTGTACCTGCTCAACTTTAAACCTCTTGAGCACTACGATGTGTATTCTATATGCAGAATATCTGTCTTCTCTCATCTGTCTGTCTGTCTCTGTCTCTGTCTGTCTCTCTCTCTCTCTCTCTCTCTCTCTCTCTCTCTCTCTCTCTCTCTCTCTCTTCCTATATATATATATATATATATATATACCGGAGTAAGCACATAAAATGTGCAACAAGGTGGAAAAAAGAGTACTCAAATACCAGAGGTAGAGTAATATACTTTATTTAAAAGCAGCAGAAATATAACAAAAGACTGTTACTCGGAGTTTCACGTTCCCGTTCATCGGACAGTTTTGTTAGAAATTTCTAACATACATACACACGCGCACACACACACATATACCGGGCTTCTCTCAGTTTCTGTCTACCAAATCCACTCACAAATCTTTGGGTTGACCCGAGGCTACAGCAGAAGACACTTGCCCAAGGTGCCACGCAGTGGGACAGAACCTGAAACTATGTGGTTGGGAAGCAAGCTTCTTATCACACAGCCACTTCTGCGCCTATATGTGTGTGTGTGTGTGTGCGTACGTGTATTAGGTGAACCGAAAGTGATGAAAAGTGGGCCGAACGCTTTTATTAAGAGATGTTGGTCGTTCATATTTCCCAGGTTGATAGAGTAACCCTTCCCCTACAGAATAATACTTTGCAACATAACTTTCGTCACAAGCAATGCATTTCTCCTGCCGTTGACATAACTCTTGAATCCGCTTGAAAAATATTCAGGTGCGCTGTTGTACCTACTTTTTTCACAGCTACTAATCTGAGTTATCAAACTGTCGTCCCCGAAGTCTGCCCTTCATTGGACCGAACAGGTGAAAATTGTAGAGTACTGCAGCTGGGCTGTGCGGTGGAAGGAGGACCAATGATCAACCCAATTTGTCGATTACTTGATTTGTTACGAAACGTGCGTGTGAGTGCACATTGCTATGATGGGTTGTTTTCAGATTCTTGCTTGATCTTTTTATCCTAATGGCTTCTCTAAGCTGTTTGAGTGTCCCAATGCACCGCTCGCTATTCTTGGTACAGCCACATTCCAGAACGGACTTCTACCATTGTCTTCTTCAAGTTGGGTGTCAAGTGCCAAGATATCTACTTTACACTCACTTTTCGATACCCAGTCCTCCAATATTTTCCGTAATGCATTGCAATCACCATCCAGTTGCATAAGCTCACGGTTTGTGAGTCGTTTATCCGCACGAATCAATTCGTTCACACATTAGTTATTCGTGTCAGTGGTCGCAGCTAATGGTTGGAGATTGCGTGGCTTTCTTCAATTCTGGTTTGTCTTCTTGTAAACTTCGTCATCCATCTATGCACATTGCTCCTCCCATCTATGTCATCTCCGTAAATAATCTTTAGCTTTCTCTGGGTGTTGGACACCTTGCACCCTTCCTTCGGCAAAAATCCATGACGGTAGGTTGTTTCTATTTGAAACCTATTATTCGACTGCAATGAAAAGCATTTTCAATTTGAATGACCTAAATCAGTTAATAAAAAAGAAGTTATGCCTGTCTAAGCGTTGCTTTCGATACAACTCTAGCATGTGTACGTAAGTATCTCCGCGCGCACGCACACGCGTTGTGTCTTTGTGCGTGTATGTATGATACATACATTAATATATGTATGTATAGACAGACGGACGTGTGTAATTTCAGGCGTGACTGTATAGTAAGAAGTTTGCTACCCAACAACTTAGTTCTGGGTTCAGTCTCACTGCGTGACACCTTGGGCAAAATGTCTTCCACATTAGTCTCAGGCCGACCAAAGTCTTGGGATTGGATTTGGTAGACGAAAACTGAAAGACGCCCATCGTCCGACCAAAGTCTTGGGAGTGGATATGCTAGACGGAAACTGAAAGAAACCCGTCGTATGTGTGTATGTGTGTGTGTGCTAGCTGAATGACCCGGCGTTGCCGGGTTACTGTTGTTATTATTCAGATTAGTAAACAATAAATATAAAAATATATTCTCATAATTATTTCAAAATATCTATATTTTGTTTTAAACAAAACATCCTAATTCTAATGGTAATAGAATTTAGAATCGAAAAATCTGCCAATGTTGAAGCACCTCAGGGTAAACAATATTCATTGTGTTATTTTTTGTTGGTGTGGGAATGAGTAAATTGTCGCTGCTTCCAAGTCGCGAGCAAGCAACATAGATTTAGCTGTGGGAGAAGCATGTAGTAGAGAGATCAAGTCCAACTACCTTGAGAGGTTGACCCTAAGATTTGTTAATTGAAATACCAAAACTTAGTTTGACTGGAAATTGAAGCGTCTTAAGTTCAAATGGAACATTTATAGGTATGAGAAGAATTTTTGGAATAAAGACATTTTCTCCTTTGTGACTACAAGTTATAATTGTTGCCTGTAGGACATGGGACTTCGTTGGAAGTAACAATTAAGTGAGTTCCATTACACAGGTGTTATAGGTCAAGATTCCTAAGCAACATATGGGAGCTCCGAGTTTTAGTGTCAAGTTATGCAAGTTATGCAGTGTCAAGTTATCCCACTAGGTTTAAATGTGTTCAGAAATTCAATAGGGTATTGGACAACCTGATCTTGATTGACTGTTGTCATTTGAACGAAATGTCATTTCTGATGTATCTGTTAACTTTTGAAGAAGATCATGATTGAGTTTATCTACCATCTCATTAGCTGAAGCCAGTATAGGTCTTTCACATAGCCAGTTTTCATCAGTGTAATTGACAAATAAATTAGGAAATACTTTATCCATAAGATCCCTAAGAGAAAGTATCGTTTGATCGCATGCAATTTCATGCAGCTGAAGTTTTGAGTTGACTGTTAATATCCTACTACCAATCTTAAGAAGCTCGTATGATCACCATGTAGAAGGACTCTCATTTTGCTTGTAAGGTTAAGTTTTTTCACATTTCTCCAAAGGTACGATTTTTTGAAGCATGCATTGACCTCGCCAGCTTTTGATCCTTTGGGGATAACTTACAACGCTTAACGCAAATCTCCTGCAAGAAGAACTGTTACTCCTCCCATGAGCGTGCTATTGTTTTTATGTCTTGGAGAGTACGGTCAAATATCTCTAGAGCTGCACGATGTGACATAGTCCACTCATCCCAAACAAAGGGGCAAGTTTGTTGGAGAACTGTTGCTATTGCAGAGTTTTTGGAAATGTTGCACATTTGAGATTCTTTCATTGCAAGGTTTAGAGGAAGCCTGAACGTGGAATGAGCAGTTATTTCGCCAGTGAGGAGGGTAGTCGCACACAGATACAGTCTGACATACACTCACATACATATACTAAGACAAGCACACAGAGATATACATTCAATCACACCTCAGGTGTATCTCTGTGTGTATGTCTCTCTCTCTTCAAATGTGTGTGAGTGTGTGTGTGTGTGTGAGTCGTCACAAAAATGTATGTATGCTCACACACACATATACTCTCACATACACTGACACACATATACTTTTCAATCATCGGCCTAAAGTACGTAACGAACGCGCAAGCACACACAGAGAGAAACACACACATACTCACAGACACATACACACTCATACAGAAAATGAGACGTGGTGGTGGTGGTGGTATAAAATGCCGCTTACGATAGTTGACTTATAGAAAGATTATCATGTTAAATTTTTGTAATGCAAATATGTAAATGAAAATAAAACTTATTTGGTAGCCGAAAGGTTACTGAATCTTTTGGTACCCCAATCGTCAAAATCGGCAACTAAGTTTTCGAATGTATAAAAAACATATACACGCACACGCACAAGCTCTGCAGGAATGAGAATATCACGGGCATCAGATGTGGGCTCATTAAAACGGCGTAAAGTGTCCTTTACTATAGTTTATTATAGACGTAACGATTGGGGAAGCACACACACACTCACAGACAAATACACACCCAAACAGGTATGTATATGTATGTGTAGATGCGTGTGTGTTTAATTGTCTCAGGCCTAACGTATAAAAATGAGTACACATACAGTCGCACACACATACAATCTGACATGCAGTCACATACATCTACTAAGACAGACACACAGAGACATACATTCACGCATACCTCAGGCGTATGTCTGTCCCTCTACGTGTGTGTCTCTCTCTTTAGATGTGTGTGTGTCGCCACAAAAATGTATGTATGCTCATACACACATACACTCTCACATACACTGACTCACATGTACTTCTCGGTCATCGGCCTAAACTACGTGTCGACTCACGCACACACATGCACACACACTCACAAACACATACACAGTAATATAGAAAATGTGACGTAGTGGTGGTGGTGGTGGTGGTGGCATAAAATGTCGTTTACGACAGATGACTTAGAGAAAGATTATAATGTAAAATTTTTGTAAGGTAAATATGCAAATGAAAATAAAGTTTATTTGGTAGCCGAAAGGTTACTGAATCTTTTGATACCCTAGATGTCAAAATCGGCAACTAATCTTAGAATGCATAACGAACATGCGCGCACACACACACACACACACACACACACACACACACACACACACACACACACACACACACACACACACACACACACACGCACACAAACTCTGCTTTATATATATCGATATATGTGTGTGTGTTTGTTTTTGTCCCCGCCCCACACGCCTCGCCACCGCTTGACGACCAGTGTTGGTGTGCTTACGTCCGTCCCCATAAAATACCAGTTCATCAAAAGAGACCGATAGAATAAGTACTGGGGTCGATTCTTTCGACTAAAATTCTTCAAAATGGTGCCCCAGTATGGCTGCAGACTAATGACTGAAACAAGTAAGAGATAAAAGATATATACGGCTGTGTACGTGTGGGTGTGTGTGTACACACACACCGACACACACACACATATATAGCTACTGAACAGCAACACAGTCTCTCTCTGTAAACATAAAACCTTTAAAATGCTGGAATTTTTTAAACCTATAATTTTCTCCAACGGCTGATTTAGATATCTACCTTCTGCCTCCCACAATTACACCTAGGCATAATAAACAACCTTCTCCCCCACCTCCTATTACAGTCACTCCACCATTTCAATGTAAAGAGCCTCCACAATTCATATGTTCTTCTTTTACCATTTTTATTATGTATGTTTGTATTTGTATATGTATGTTAAAAATATTATTTAGAGTTTTCTCCTTTGCTATCTATCATTTATTAACTCTAAATTTTTTAAGACATGATTTTTTTCTTACAGCAAATAGAAAGCTTGTAAATTTCTAAAATATTCACATCTATCAGAAAAGAGTTGAGGATACTCTTACTTGTACGGACTTATATCGTCCTTCACATTTCTATCCACTAAAATCTGCTTTAGTAGCCGTAGATGTATATGTGGTAGAGAACATATTTTGTGTATGATGTACATTTGCTTCCGTCTGCATACACCTGTAGTTATATAACTATGTATTCTTCAGTGCATATTCATCTATACACATACGTGTAGTTTCGGTGCCATATGCCATATGTGTCATTCAAAACTAGACACCCCTACCTACATGTGGTTTTATGGATATCAGTATACTTTAATTCATTTTAAATCGTTTATATACATATGAAAATTTGCGTCAAGGAATGTGCATCTATATGTGTGTGTGTGTGTGTATGTGTGTGTGTGTGTGTACGTATTGTCGTTGTATGTACCCTTTCATTGATGCATTTAAAGACGTTTATATGTATGAGCGTGTAAGTGTATTTATCTATAGATATATGATATAAATCTACGTGTACAGATATTCGACTCTATGCGTATCCTTTTTGCTTATATACGAGCATGTGTCTATGTGTATACTTTTGTATAGAATTCATATATGTATACACATGTGTATGTCTCACCCTCTCTCATATATGTGTGTATACATACGCACACACGCACATATACACACACATATTTAAGTGTAAATATATATATATATATATATATATATATATATATATATATATATATATGAGCTTATTTGTTCGGTTCTGTATATATATTATCTAGTTCATATTTTATACGTTTGCGATAGTGGAATCTGTATGCAAGGTTACCTGGTTACATTCTTCTTTCGATATGTATGTACTATATGTATATAGTGATCATATATTTACATTTACACACACTCACATGTCTGTGTGTGTGTATAGATAGTACCGAGTAATACAACAGGAGGTGTATGTGTGTGTGTACACATAAGTATGTCTTCTAATGTAACAAAAACCAAATGTATTTTAGTAAAATTTCTGAACATGTTCACAATAAGCTTTCTATGAATTCGTCTTCAGCTTCTATGACTACTTCAGTGCGGCATCGGAATCGTCGACACGCCTACACTAACTGGTCCGTATCCATTTCAGACAGCACCTGGACCAGTGGTTCTCAACCGGGGTCCTTGTCGTCCTTGTCGCCCTTGAAGGTCCATTTAAGATTTTTGAGGGTCCACGCAACAAAAGAGTAACATGGGGATCCACAATAGAATTTTAAGGGCTCCTGACAAAATTTTGCTTTAGGTGCATGTTTTGATATGTCTTGCGAGAGACAGCTAGGATTTACATAGTTCAACCTACACAAATTAATGCGCGAAAAACAAAATAGGAATTTTGAAAGGAGATTCTATAAAACCAGTTTTTAAACATCGAATGGCTATAGGGGGGGGGGTCCTCCAAAATAAAATAGTAAGCAAGGGGATCTATAATTAGAAAATGGTTGAGAATCCCTGACCTGGACAATGGCAGCCTTCAATGAAGCTATTGTATTGTGAGGATGTCGATTAGTCTCTTTCAGAAGCGCATCGAATGCAGTATTCAATGGGATTTAGATCTGGCATTCTGTGATGATTGTCTAGCATCCATTCTTGAGTTACGCGGACTTTGTGAGAAGGTGCTGTACCTTGTTGAAATTCATGTGGCTTTCTAATGGTCTCCACTCCAGGGCTTCATAACTGTCCCCAGCATTTTAATGTATCCAGTAGTATTAATTGTAAGACCCTACGGAAACTTGACATGTCATAACATTCATTACTCATCTCTATGAAAACCAACATTGTTGCGGGAAACTTTGTGTGAATCACTGTGGGGACATCCGAAGGATCTGCACATAACTATATGTTATTTCTCCTGTTAGACTTTTGGTCTTAGTTGAAGTTTTTCTTATCAGAGCAGAACCAAAGTATGCCATGTTCGTTGGAGTTTTTAATGCTTTTAAGTAAATGCATGGCACGGATGAAACTGTTTTCATGTGTATTTGTAGATATGAATTGATCTCGCCTCGGTAGATTCGACTTGGATTGAATGTCCTTGTGCCACAGCTCTGATAGTCCACTCCAATAGCTTGAAGTTCTTTGGCGATCACTCAGTTATTTTCAGGAATCACTATCGATAATGTTTTGATCCCATTGTATGAATTACGGTGCTCTTATAATGTCCAAATATTTACAATGCCTTTTCTCTGTGATACAGTTGAAATATTCCCGTTAGAGGCTTCCAATTCCATTGGAACTTAGTGTACAAAAAAACAAAACAAAAAAAAAACATGCTTGACAGGTACTTATTTTATTGAACCCGAAGTGATGAAAGGCAGAGTCGACGTCGGTGAAATTTGAACATAGAACGAGAAGACAGACGAAATGCTTAGCAGCATTTCGACAATTGGGACAGAAAAGTAATGAGATATATTAAGAAAAAGAAAGTAACCATATATAAACAATAGATTTAGTCAAAAGGAAATCGTCGAAGTTAACGGTCTATTGAAAAAGTGAGGGGTAAAACTATACTAAATACAATGGAAGCGTTTATTTAAAGTGCATTTAATTGTAAAGTATTTAAAAAGTATAATGTGTAGCGTTATCCGAGAGTCTCATTATTTAAAATAGTGATCGATAGTGGGTAAAGTTAAGTGCTAAATAATGAATAAAATAATAAGCTGAAAAAAATTATGAATTTACAAACATTTGTTTCAAGGCAAGTAAGACTATAACATAATTATCATTATTATACCCGAAGAGATGAAAAGCAAAGTCGAGACGGACGAAATACTGCTAAGCATTATAGCCGGCGTGTTTACGATTCTTTTTTGTTAGCTTCCTTAAATAACGGAAATATTGAATATTACTTACTTTTTGGGGATATTATTATTATCATTATTATTATTGTGAGCTGGCAGAATCGTTAGCACGCCAAGTTAAATGCTTAGCGACATTTCGTCCGAGTTTAAATTCCACCGGGACCAACTTTGCCTTCCATCTTTTCAGGATCGATAAAATAAATAGTAGTTGAGTACTGGGTCCATGTAATCGACTAGCCCTTTCCCCTCAAAATTACAGGCCTTGTGCCTATTGTAGAAAGGATTATTATTATTATAACAGCTAAAATTAAATATCCTAATTTTATTACCGTGAAAAATCTTAATATTAATACTCCAACAAAATTATCATAGCGGTTATTAGTATAAGAAAGTTTTTTCTAATCTTATGGGACATCTTACGCGTAATTTCTCAAACATATTAACAAGATTCTTCACACATCACAAGATTTCTTGAATTTCCATGCAACAATGAATATCGACTACTACTGCTCGTGTATGACATAGCGTTTCTTACTTGAGCCCAAGAAACTGTATTCAATATTTAGTATTTTTAATTCCCAGGTCTTTACCGCCAGTGATGTAGCATTAACCTTATTCTTTCCCTGAAGATGTGTAAATGGTTACGTAATCTAGACTTGAAATCAATTGCTGCAGTGCCTATATAAATATATATA
>NC_068983.1:81501579-81506693 GCF_001194135.2 Octopus bimaculoides
ATATATAGGCTAGATTAGAATGTCTAAGAATAAACAATATTCTTAGACGTTTATTAGTCAACATGCATTCAATTGATCTTCAAATATACTACCAAAAGTAGTATATTTGAAGAATATATAATACTAGTACAATTATTACTGCTGTTCCAATTACTACTACCGTAAATTAAATCATTATTACTATCATTAATGCAATTCACCCGGGTACCCTGCATATTTAAATTATGACTACAACTAAAGTCGTTGCTAGCCATATGATTAATATTAAACATACTGCTGGGTTCATTTTGGTTGCAGGTGACCGAACTGGTGTTAACAAGGATTGTTTTGTTATCAATCGAATTAATGTTCGGATAGGGCACATTATTACCGACATTTTGGTTTACAGAATAATCATCACCCCCACCATACAGTACGTAACCATTATTTGTGTCATCAAGAGAAGGATTCACGTTCAAAGTAACAAAACTAGGAGTATTATGATGTTCCAACTTATCCCCATCGCTGAAAGTATTCATTTCATGTGTGCTGGAACAGGGTTTAAAAGCAGGAATAGAAACTCTATAGCATTCTTAGAATGGAACAAATTTTTCAGTTTATTATAGTTAATAACTTCAATGTTGTCAACAAAATTAGGTGTGGTTGAATATGAAAGTTTGATAGTTTGTTTCCTATATTTTCGTACATTTGCAAGAGGTAAAGGGAATTACGCTCTAAAGCTTTGAAAAATATTTTTGCAATTTGAGCCATTAATTTTTTTTTTTTCTGTAACAATGATTATACACAAAATTTCTCTGCAATCCATGGTCGAGTATGCAAAGAGGCCCCGATGTTGGGACTGGTATGTTTATGATATGCAATTAGAGGTTTATCCATTCTATGTCACATGGAATTTTCATGAGATGTTTTATTAGAATGTTTACTCAAGTCAGAAGCATATTGGTTATGCAAAGCCTTATTATATAATGTTTAGAATTATACTTTTTACGATGAGCTTGATTTTTAGATATAGGTATACGAAAATTGCTACAAGATGCTTTGACATTACCACACATGCTACGTGTGTTACTACACGATATAACACCACGATGTTCTGCACGTATATTACTACATGATCAATCAAACATCGTGCTGTTTGACTTGTCACCAAATTTAATATCTCCATTCTACGTTAAAGTTTCTTGTTTCATTTTGTTTGGTTATAAAAAATCTCTACCTTCATACATTCATCGTATTTCACCAAAATATATGTCAGAACATCACCTGATGAAGTGCAGTAGTTATGTAACTATACGAATTTATGTGACGTTATATAATGTGTAATGGACTTCGAATTTGAGAATAAACTACGCTTTTGAAACGTGTGGAGTGACATTTTGAACTATCCATTTGAGTTTTGTTTACGAACTGATATACCACATAATAATGTACCAGTTATACCTTAGACATATTTGGAGGATATCCGGGACCAGTAAACAATTGTTTAACTTTGTATGGACCGCTGTAATGACCAACTGAATTACCTGAAATACTTTTGGAGCAATCTGCTTAGCCTAAAATGCGCTGCGGAGAGTTAATTTGCCAAACTCTATTTGATCCCTGCTATATTACGATATATATATATATATATATGTAACAATGATGATGATGTTGATGATGATGATGATAATAATAATAATAATAATAATAATAATAATAATAATAATAATAATAATAATAATAATAATAATAATAATAATAATAATAATAATAAAATCAGAAAAATATAAATTTCACATATAGATGATACTTAGTGCTTCACGGTTGTTTCATTAGGATAAACATCATTAATTACGTAATTTTGATTAATGATCAAATCTAAATTATGTATTGCAGTTACGTAATTAGGGAATTAATGATGTTTGTTGCAATCATATATATATATATATATATATATATATATAATTAAGAGCTCAATTATATGTGCGTGTGCATGCATGTATACTGAGACATAAGCTCACTGCCTTTACCACCTTAATGATAATATAATAATAATAATAATAATAATAATAATAATAATAATAATAATAATAATAATAATTGTTTCATATATCAACATACAACCATAGATTTTGGAGTGAACGTGGAAAGTTGCATCAACTAAATTTATCCCAATACTTCAGTGTTACTTTATTTTATTGATTGAGGAAGATTAATGAGGCTAAGTTGAATTTGGCAGGATATGTATACAGAGGTAAAGAACTGGTACAAATACTGCATGGCATTTTGTCCAGTAGTCTATGAATTCTTCCAACCACTATTCAAACAAAAAATGTTTTCTAGAATAGACACAAAGCTGGAAGTCTTGTGAAAGAGAACAAGTATTTCAAAACCATTTCCTTGTTTCAAATGGGCCATTTTCCTTGCTGAATTATAGACTTCATTTCACACTATCCTCGACACACCTTCACCAATTTTTCCCCCCTCATTTTCCCCTCCATCATTCTGAGCCATACTTTTCTCAATCATCCCTTTCCCCTCCAATATTCTGTATTCATTTTCCTCATTCTTGTTATCCTTTCTCAACACATGACCCATTTTTCTCATCTCATTTCTCTTCGCAGCAACCATCAGTGGCTCTATCCCCATCTCTGTCCTCTGCATTGAATTGTCTTCCTCTCTTTCAGCAATGCTCCACTCATCAATTGGACTATTCCCTTTTTTTATTATTTTTTCCAGCCTTTTCTAGTTCTTTGGTACTAAATTTATTGATCCATGGAAATAAAAGGTAATGAAACTAAGAAAAGATTTTGACCCCAGAACATAAAGAGGTGCGACAACACCACAAAACATTCTGTCCAGAGCTCTATTAATTCTGCTAACCAACATCTGCACAATGATAATAGTAATAGATTACATTGATTTTTCATGTAAGCATTGTCTGAATAATAAGAGAAAGAAGTAGATGGAAATCAAATACATTAACATTTTTACCAGTCTGCTCTAGGGTAAATGTGGCACGAAATAGAAGTGATTAAAGTTGAAGCTAATTTCTATCACTTTATATCTCTGTCTCCCTCTCTCTCTCTCCAGTTCTCAATGAAAATACATATATTTTACAGCATTATAGTGGCTTTTGTTGACAGCAAAGCAATTTATATGTATGTGTGTGCACACGCATGCACACACGCACATACATACACACACAGACACACACACACACACTGAGTGCAAGGGGTATTCAAAAACAATTACCAGTATATTACTCGCTTCAAACTAATTAAAGGGTTTCCATTTCTTTTGGATGCCATTGCAGATAAAAGGTTAACACAAGAAATAAAAAGACATGCAGTCATTGTTGACACATGTGCAGAGCACAGAAATTTAGGAATTGTCAGCTTTCAAAATGTTGCAGGATCCATCTGATGGGGATGTTTCAATTGTATCAAAAAAAAAAAAAATGTTCTAAACATTTGGATACTATAAAAAACACTACAACTTATTCAGCTGGTTCAAGAAATTGTCAGTGACAATCCCAGAGAGTCAATGACAGTCATTGCCAAAGTAATTCTGGTATCAGAGTGGACTATAAGAATTGAGGTACATGAGGGAACTTAATGTGTATTGAGGATAAGTCAATTCATGTCTGCAAAGTCATAGAAAAACTGTTTGATCCATGACAAGCAGTTACGTAACAAACTTAAAAGCCCTCATGAATATGGTATATTTTGGTTCTTCTTTGATGAGAATAACTTCAACCAAGATGAAAAGTCTAACAGGAGAAATGATAGATGGTTATGTGCAAATTCATCTGATGTTCTCAGAGTGATTCACTCAAAGTTTCTAGCAACTATACAGGTTTTAGGATTGGTTTGTAATGAAAGTCGTGTCAGGCCACCTCACATCTTTCCACAGTCTTAAAATAAATGCTGCTGAATATATTGAGATGCTGGAGACAATATTTAAGCCCTAGATCAAAGAAGGGTGTAATGGAAGAGCATAATTATCTCAACAAGACTCAGCAGCTTCTTAAAAAGCTCACATAACCCAAGAATGGATGCCAGACAATCATGTAACACCAAACTTGTGGCTTCCAAACTTGTCAGATTTAACCCTTTCGTTACTGCATTTATTTTGAGATGCTCTGTGTTTATTTGAATTACTTTAAATATAACAAAGAATTTAGTAAAATAACTTGGTTATCATTTAGTTAGTGTTAGGAACATAAATTGTGAGTAAGGTTTGGTGGAAGATTTTAATTCAAAACTTATAAAAACAAGACATTTGTACTCAGAGCCAGAGCCAGTTTCAGCCGGGTTGGTAACGAAAGGGTTAAATCTCATGGACTACTGTATTTTGATTGTTGCTGAAAGGGAAACTAATCAAGTTCCTCACAATACAATAGCTTCACTGAAGGCTGCTATTATCAAGGTGAAGTTGAAAATGAGAAAAGACCATTTACCATAGACATGTCAATGATTCCTGTCTCACACTGAAGCAGAAAGCAAATTTATAGAATAACATCAGAAGAATGTTATTACTGAGAACATGTATTTTTAAAATACATTTAGCTTTTGCTATATCAGAGTCCTTTTATTAAATTACCACACCCTCCAATACTGCTGTACCCTGCATATCTATATATATATCCTTTAAGTTTGTTTAGGGAAATGTTTTTTAGTACACACATAAACACTTCTATTTTATTATGCCGGCTACAGTCTAATGATACCAACTTGCAAAACCAGCTTTATGGGTTGTATTAAGCTGTGCTGGTATAATGTGTAATAAATGTAGTAATAATGATAATAATCAATGGATGGAACTTCTAAATATCTTAATGCATCACTATGCGGGTTTCTACAAATCATGTTTCTTACAACCATAGTCCATATTCCTGGGATGATTACAGCAGAATCTGTAATATCCATAGACATCAGGTGGATCATAGTTCATGCATTCATTTCATCAGGCGATATAGCTATATTGCCTGATGAAATGAATAAATTGTACTGTAATCATCTTAGGAGTGTGGACTATGATTATAAGAAACATGCGATCTGTGAAAATGTGCGTAGTGATGCATTAAAATAGATTATATATATATATATATATATATATATATATATATATAT
>NC_068983.1:81507146-81510221 GCF_001194135.2 Octopus bimaculoides
TCATCATCATCATCATTGTTTAACGTCTGCTTTCCATGCTAGATGATTTGACTGAGGACTGGTGAACCAGATGGCTGCACCAGGCTCCAATCAGATCTGGCAGAGTTTCTACAGCTGGATGCCCTTCCTAACACCAACCACTCCGAGAGTCTAGAGAGTGTAGTGGGTGCACGAGGGCCAGTCAGGCAGTACTGGTAATGGCCATGCTGAAAATGGTGTTTTTTATGTACCACCTGCATAGGGAGAGTCTAGTTGGTGCTTTTTACATTCCACCAGTATGGGAGCCAGTCAGGTGGCACTGGCATCGCCCACACTTGAATGGTACATTTTATGTATCACCAACACAGAAACCAGTCAAGCGAGACTGGCATCAACCATGCGTCAATGATGCTTTTTATGTGCCACCAACATGGGTACCAGTCAGGCAGCACTGGCATTAGTCATGACTACAATTTCACTCGGTTCAGCAGGTCTTCTCAAGCATAGCATATTGCCCAACAATTGAAGGGTACTTTTAAATGGGCCAGTCATGCAACACTGACATTAGCCACAGCAACAATCTACCTTGGCTTGCCGGGTTTTCTCAAGCACAGCATATCGCCAAAGGTCTTGGTCACTTGCCATTGCCTCTGTGAAGCTAATATATATATATATATATATATAATAATACAAGGAATATATATACATGTATACACACATATATGTACATACTTACATCTACATGTGTATATATATGCATATCAGGGTACAGGACGTTAGAACAATAAACTACAGACAACGGAACGAACACATAGGAAAACGGAAAGCCACTTGGAATATCCCTTCATCAGCTGTCTCTCTTCTATCTAGATATATATATATGTGTGTATATATATATATTTACATATACACACACACAGAGTATATATAATATATATAAAGGAATATGTGCATATAGATACATATATATGTATGGGAGAATTCACGAAAAAACAACAGATGAAGACAGGTGGTGTAAACAACAAATGGATGTATCAGTATAACACTTGGGAATAGAGAAAGTCTTTAACATTTCGAGCCTAATCTCTTCAACAGAAAGAAACAAGAAATATGTACGTATATAGAGATAGATATAGTTATTCATGTATCTATATATTGATATATGTACATACATATATACACACACACACATATACACACACACACACACACACATATACACACACACACACACATGCACGCACACAACACACATGCATATTTCTACATATATAGCTCTGTACAAGCTATGTACAAGGTTTCAGTAAGTGAGAGTCAACTACTATTTCAGTGACAAATTTGTTGCAAAAGTAGGAATCCATCAAGATTTAATCTTTAGTTCCCTCAAATTCATCATAGTCCTACAGGTTATCAGAGAGGAATTTAAGACTGGATGTCCATGGGAGCTTCTGTATACTGATGACTTAATTCGCATGGCTGAAACTGTAATGGGATTAACATGGAGATTCCAAGTATAGAAGCTATAAAGTAATCTGAAAGTAAACTTAGCAAAGACTAAGATTTTAGTAAATTGGAAAGAACACAGAACCCTGGAATCTTTAGGGAAATGGCTTTGTATGATATGCAGAGAAGGAGTAGGTATAAACTCCATAACCTGTACCTATTCTAAGTAACGGACACACAAGAGATGTAAATGGAATCATGGGCAGACTAACAAGAAAGCTTCATATGTGACCGATGTATTGGAGTAGTACATACTATAAGCACACCGGAAATAGATTCTCTTAAATGCTTTGATGGCTCACTATAAGTAGTCAATAGCCTCTGTTACCTAGGAGATATAATTAGCATGGGAGGTGGTAGCTTTGAGAGTATAGTAGCCAGAGTAAAGACAGGTTAGAAAAAGTTCAGGGAGCTACTATCTGATTTCTTTCATGCCCAATACTGATAAAATTATTCATTGTTTCTTTATTTGATGTACTAAATACATTTACAGATTTGTTTCCAATTTTTCCTGTAAGGCCTATTGATTTATATACTGATATACTTGATAAGAAATGTCTGAGGAACTAGTTTATAATTTCACAGGAAAATTTACTCCTATATTCAAGAAGAAAAATTGTTAATAAATCTATCAATTTTTTGGGGGGAAAAAGAAAGCAAATAATTAGAGCCATGAATTTTGTTCCTAATGTAACTCAGAAACTACTTCATAAATTAACTAATTTATTATGAATTTTACTGGCCAGTTCTTATGATATCATCAAAAGATATGTTTCTAAATTCAAAGAGTTCTCTTCCTAATTTCATTTGAAGCTGTCCAAAAATTTTATATAAAAAAAAGCTTTACTTAAAATATTTATTCATAAGTTCACTTAAAATTTTAAAGGTTTATTCTTAACTTGTACTGACATATTTGGTAATAATTACTTAAAGAATTGTTAATTTATTTCTAACCTAACATATTATAAGCCTAACGGAGAGTTTACATGTTTTCGAAATGGTAGCAAAAATGTTTAGGCACACGAGTGGCTGTTTGATAGCAAGCTTGCTTTCCAACCACATGGTTCTTGGTTCAGTTCCACTAAGTGGCACTTTGGGCAAGTGTCTTCTGCTATAGCCTTGGGCTGCCTTAAAGGGTTCCTTTGTAAGCCTAGTGCTTATTCTATCAGTGTCTTTTGCCAAATCACTAAGTTACAGGGTGTCAATTTGTTCAATTAAACCCCCTCAAGCCAGTGCTCCAGCATGGCCACAGTCCAATGACTGAAACAAACAAAAAACAGATTAATATATCTCAGAAGATATGGTTCAGCATCTCATGATGCTGAGTTGAAATAAAAGACAATCTATTATGAATCATTAGAGTTGATTTCCTTCACATGAAGAAAAGAGATTCTCCATTATATTTAGTTGTTTTACTTCAAATTTTGAGTTGGCAATCTGTTATGGGTTGACTTCTACTCTCACCAGTTTCTCCTACCTAATAATTCAATAAATCAAGTGTTAGCAATATACTGGGATTGTGTCAATCAATTATAGTCTCTTTCTCTCTCTCTCTCTCTCTCTCTCTCTCTCTCTCTCTCTCTCTCTCTCTCT
>NC_068983.1:81510256-81513709 GCF_001194135.2 Octopus bimaculoides
AAAAAAAAAAAAAAAAAGATATTGATTTACCTTAGCTATTCTGGTGATATTCTATTGAAATTATCTCCCTTCACTAACAGCTCTACTCAAGAATGAACTTGTGTGTCCAAATAGACAGATGTGTACTTAGATATAATATTTACTGTTGTGGTGACGTAAATTATATTCTTAATGATGATGATGAGGTTGGCTGGTATCAAAAACAGTTAATATTCAGAGGTGTACAGGTTCCAGTTAATGGTGATGATGGTGGAAATTATGAGTGAAGAAGTAGAGGAAATTATGAGGTTGAGGTGATGTGGATAGTATAATGGTGAATTGAATTTAAAATCTGCTAATACACATGTAATGAAGGCTTGTAGAGTTGTTGCTGGTGTTGATCATTAGGTTTGTGGTGGTTCTAAGGCTTGCAGTGTCATTAATGACAGTAATGGTAGGTATACTGTGCGATAATGCTAGTGGAGGGATGAGTATTAATTATGTTTATAATAAAAGTTAATGACAAAACTGATGATCAATTGATATTGGAATGAATTTTATGGAATTATAAATTTAAATATTTTACATTAGATACAAAGACCTCAGCCTCATATTTACAGAAGAGAAATGTTGTTTGATGACTATGCTTTTCTGTTATACTGACTTACAAGTAAATATTGACATATAAATAAATGTTAATAAAATAGTGATATCTCTATGACATATTTTCAAAACTTACAATGTGATTGCTGAAAAATTATTGCAGTCTTGAGATGAAAGTATTTTTTTTCCCCTACTAGCTGATGTTATAAAATATGTTAACAATTGTGTTGTCATCTGAAAACCATAAAGTTTTTATGAAGTCATTTATCTAGTTTTTATAAAAAAAAACATAGTAGTTTTTATAGGACTCAAGAGCAATTTTCTACAAATGAAGCTCTTGTGTGATCATATACAAAAGCAAAGTTATTATAAGGTTATCTTAGAATACTTATTTACCAATGGAAATGTTAAGTTGGCTAAAGACTACCAACTTTCAACCAAATTATTATGAAGTCATCTGACACTCACTGATTACTAACCAAGCCTGTTAATTGTATCTTTTACTTCTTTCAGTCACTGGGCTACAGCCATTCTGGGGCACTGTGATTTCCAAATTCTATTTTCATTTTTAAATACCAAATTGCTGGAAATTTTTTTTACTGGAATTAACATCCTTCAAATACATACTTTGCCTTAGTCTTACATAATTATCCATGAATGGATTCTTGTAACCACTTAACGTACTTGACATGTTGATGGTTCCCTAATTGATTGCAATATTTAACTTTAGGGTTCTACTATATTATATCAAACCATTTTTCATATAAAAAATATCACGTATTGACACATTCCTGCTTAATATCTGCTTAAGTCTGAAACTGAAAGGAAGACACCACAAGAACTCAAAATAGACTTCAAAGCAAAAGATAAACAAAAAATAAACAAGCTTTAGAAACCTTTAGAAAAGCCAACTCTTTTATCTCCTATTTAGGGCAGGGTGGAACTAAGATAATCTCTATATAAAATAGGACATAAAAAATAAACAAACCACAGATGCTAAGAAAGAGAAAAATAAAAAAATACAAAAAGGTGAGTATGTCATACATGGATATGGTGGCTTAGAAATAGAAGATGGTTATTTATCTTCACTGTGAATAATAGTAAAACAGTTATATATAAAGATTCCTTTCTGATCTGCTAATGAAGCAAACAGAAAAAAATATTAGATCAAACAGGGAATGAAAAGAAAGAAAGGAAAATGAAAATGGAAGCTAGACTATTTCTTCATCTGTCTGGTCTTTGTGTTTTATTGAAAAATATGAATAAGAATGTTGTCCAAACTCAGCGAAGCTTAGCTGATAAGGTGATGGCGTAAAAGAAGGTGAAAGAGCAAATCTAGTCGCCCGTTCACTGTTTTGTCTGGTGTTAAGAGAAGCGAACACTTTACCGGTGCTGTACCAAGGTTGATAATCTATTCACATCAGCTCTAATGTGTGAATGTTTTTAAAGTTAACATAACCTAATGGGTTTAACATAAGATTAACTACCAGTCTTTCTTTTCATTATATCTTAGATAAAAATGATAAGCACAACAGTGAATTAGGAATTTCTATTCAGATATAAGACATTTCATTTTAGTAGGTTCAATACCAGTAATATTTTTGCTGAATCAATATAGTATCACCAATTGTACAATGTAGATGAGCGGTTTATAATATACTGATTCAACAAAAATATCACTGTAGTGAAACCTTGAATCCAATAATCTGAACTTAGGAATACTGCTGTAACAAAATGTATTTTGGTAGTTTTGTAAGCCAGGGATAACTGCATCAAGAGCTGTGAGTGTACATATACTACGATCATTTTGAGCAAAAGGAATGAGCTAGATTAAATAACTGATTAGAGGAAATTTGTAGCCAGAAAATTCTGAGACTGATTTAGTTGTTAATTGATTAAATATTAATAACAGAACAAGTGAGGAGAAGTTAGTAAGATAACAATGTGCAAGAGAGCTTGTAAAAAATCCAGTACCTTTAGTTTTGGTTCAACTCCTAGATAAATCATATTTCAAGCTCCATATGCTATTTAATTTATTATATAAAGTAGAAAACTGACACAAATGAGAAGAGATGAATTTACAGTTGTAACTTTGATAATAAGAGAAAAAAAAAGGGGGAAACTGAGTAATAGGTATGCTTGACCGGGGTATCACCTTGGAGTTAAACATCAACAGCAACTCTTAAATTGGTTACATCTGCATTAATAAGTCCTCTGAAAAAGAATTTTCACTGATCAGGGATACTCAATAACAGAAACTATACTTCTATTAATACTATCAGCATCATTAATAATATTTCTATTTTGACTGACAGTTTACATGCCCATAGTGTTGCTTGATCAATGTTGATCTGGTGCTGGGCAACAACTCTAATAAAGATAAGCAATGCTATGAAATTCAGTAGAACTTCATAGTGTCAATGCCTCAACTAACAATATTTCTATTAAAACCACACTTCTGATTTAAGCTCTGCTGCTTATCTTGCTCATCGTATAATCACATCCATATCTGCCAGCTCATATTACCTGGCCTCTTCTGACCTTCCTCATACCTGTAACCATTTTCTATGCTAGTTCCTGAATTGTAAAGCTTTTAACTAACTCTTTGGTAAAATTGCAACATTTGTTATTTCTATCTTCTTCAATAAATATTTTCATTTCTTTTTGCCCCTTTTTTCTTCTGTTTTTTTTTTTTTATTTTCTCTTCTCTTGAAAGAAAATTATTAACATTTGTAGTGTCAAATTTTGAAGGAAAGTATTACACCTTCTCCTCGACTTACAACTTAGTTCTGTTTTGACTGACAGGTCATTAATTAATCTGGTCGTATGTCGGATTTATATTTTTCAACACTATTTTCATTCAAATGGAAC
>NC_068983.1:81513988-81534992 GCF_001194135.2 Octopus bimaculoides
AACAAATCGACCCCAGGACTTATTCTTTGTAAGCCTAGTACTTATTCTATCAGTCTGTTTTGCCGAACCACTAAGTTACGGGGACGTAAACACACCAACATCAGTTCTCAAGCAATTGTGGTGGGACAAACACAGATACACACACACACACACACGCACATGCACACATGCACGCACACACACAAACACTCATATAAATATGACAGGCTTCTTTCAGTTTCTGTCTACCAAATCCACTCACAAGGCTTTAGTTGGCCCAAGGCTATAGTAAAAGACACTTGCTCAAGGAGTCACACAGTGGGACTGAACCCAGGACCATGTGGTGAAACAAGCAAGCAACTTACCACACAGCTACTCCTGTGCCTCTGATTTATTTATTTTTCTATTTCCTTATTTTTGAGGTCATAAGTGTAGATGGTTATAAGTCGCGTAGGTTTAAGTCGAGGCAAAGGTGTATTATAAAACATTTTTTAATCATAATGGAATAAGGCATATTAATGCAGACTCATCAGGGGAATGACGACTAGCTAATTAGCAAAACAAATAAATAGACACATGGACAATAAATAAGAGATCTGAAAATAATAAAACATTCAAGAATCGAAGGAAAATATTAAAGATACTATATTTCCAAAGTAAAACAGCTGTTATAAATGTTTTATATCTCCACTTAAAAAAATGTGATTGTATTTGAGTAAGATAACTACTTCTCTTTTCTCATCAATGATATTCCTGTCAGACAAGTCAACTGGAGACAGATGGTAGACAAAATAGCTGTTTTATGATATTCAGTTTAGCACTTCATATCTATGAGTTCAAATTTTATTACTCTGACTGATTGATAAAGTTGAAACCTGTAGATTGACGTCTATCTTTGCGATAACTTCTTTTCTCACAGTAGCATGCATGGCCGAAAGGTGAGGTGTAGTAATATATTGGTGGAGTGTGGTTTACTTCAGAATGAGGGACATAAGAAACAAACAAGAGAATAAAACTATAAATCTTTAATTAAAACTTTTCCTGAATATATATATATAGGCGTAGGAGTGGCTGTGTGGTAAGTAGCTTGCTTACCAACCACATGGTCCCAGGTTCAGTCTCACTGCATGGCATCTTCGGCAAGTGTCTTCTACTATAGCCTCGGGCCGACCAAAGCCTTGTGAGTGGATTTGGTAGACGGAAACTGAAAGAAACCCGTCGTATATATGTATATATATATATATATGTGTGTGTTTGTGTGTCTGTGTTTGTCCCCCCAACATCGCTTGACAACCGATGCTGGTGTGTTTATGTCCCTGTAACTTAGCGGTTCGGCAAAAGAGACCGATAGAATAAGTACTAGGCCTCCAAAGAATAAGTCCTGGGGTCGATTTGCTCGACTAAAAGTGGTGCTCCAGCATGGCCGCAAGCAAATGGCTGAAACAAGTAAAAGAGTAAAAGAGTATATATATGATGTTGATTACCTCATCTTGTCAGATGATCATGTCTGGTAAGTTCACTGTCATCAATTCACCATTTTTTTCTCAATAAAATAGATTTTTAACTATTAATGGTGAGTTGCTATACTCTTACTCTTTACTCTTTTACTTGTTTCAGTCATTTGACTGCGGCTATGCTGGAGCACCGCCTTTTTCGTCGAGCAAATCGACCCAGGACTTATTTTTTGTAAGCCCAGTCCTTATTCTATTGGTCTCTTTTTGCTGAACTGCTAAGTTACAGGGACGTAAACACACCAGCATCGGCTGTCAAGCAATGTTGGAGGGACAAACACAGACACACAAACACACACACATATATATATATATACATATATACGACAGGCTTCTTTCAGTTTCCGTCTACCAAATCCACTCACAAGACTTTGGTCGGCCCGAGACTATAGCAGAAGACACTTGCTCAAGGTACCACGCAGTGGGACTGAACTTGGAACCACGTGGTTGGTAAGCAAGCTACTTACCACACAGCCACTCCTGCACCTATGGATATATTTTCTCGGTAAACTTTCCTCATGGTGAAATTTCTTCACAGTGAATTTGATGGTGGTGAACTCTCCTGTGTTGAATTGATGGCAATGAACTTACCTGTAATCCAGATGATAGCCATCTCATATGATAGTAAGACATCTGTATGCCATTAGATTTAAGTGACAAAAGTTTGTACAACACTCTCGCCACTCTTTCAGTCACCATAGTAAGTTCCAGTGACAAGCATTACAAAGTGACTGGTTCTATTTTGACTGCAACTTTTATGTCCGATTATCTTTCTTCTAAAAGAGCTGCCTTCCCTATGGCATTGTCAAAAATAACTGGAGCATCTCCACCAGATGCAGTTTAATGTCATGCGTGCGCATGTACACACACACACACACACACACTTGTTTGTTCATAGTGTTGTGCATTTTTGTTTTTGAAAATTAAAGTGGAGGTCAGATAAAAAATAGCCAAGAAACACTGTTGTAAATATATATACAGTCTATGTAAATATAACCAACAAATAAAGTGTTTTGTAAACATCAACAATTTTGACAGTGTAATCTAGTTAAGATATAATCTATTCGGTTAACATCTAGAGGTTATCTTTTTGTACCCTACAAATTCAAGTTATATTTAACAAGTAAAGCTGTGGCTCTCTTGACATCTATAAGCAGTATCATTTCACTCAACAATTAGGGGCAGATTTTTTTCTTTTACTTCATTTCCTAGTAGTGTTTTTAAACCAGTCATGCCTTTAACCTTCGTGCCTGCTGACAACATATATATTATTAGAACTTCTTTTGTTGTCTCTAAAAGGATTCAGATACAGAAACGTGATACAGGGAATATTGTAAAATATCTTGTGCAGCTCTTAAGCAAATACATTACTTTACCTTATCTTTTTAATAGATATATTGGCAGGATTTCAATTTAGAATATAAAAGAACAGAACCAAATGCTAATAAGCATTTAATTTAGTGTTTTTGTCACTCTAACATCTTTAATAAATATTTATTTGTTGTGCAAGCTTATAAAAACAAAATAAGGCTTTATTTAATAAAGAATCAGATATGGCAAACAACTATATAATAAAATTAATATTAATTGCATTTTCTTTTGAATAGGCATGAGATTAATATTTTTGATAGAATTAAGTATAGTTTATAACTGACATTTATTTCATTTAACCTGAAGGGATGAAAAATTTGATCTTAGTGGTCTTAAACCGAAAATAAAAAAAAAGAAACGAATAAGAAATTTAATTTGGAGCTCTAGCATTTCAGCTAAATTACCAGCAAAATGAAAATGATGATAAAGGTGTGGGTGACTATTATGATGATCATGATGATGACAATATACTATCATCAGAGCAAAAAGTAGAAAGTAGAATATTGTAAGGACCAATTATTAATAAACAAATTAATATTCTGGATTTGTAAAAATGACATAAACCTTGTTTTGGCATGTGTCAGTTATAAAAATGGCTATGATATGATTCCTCCTTTTTAGATTATAGAATGATTGTAAATGATAAGTGCAGCAGAAAATATAAGGAAACTCAAAGAAAAGCATTATGAGTCACTGGAAAACAAATTCAAGATCTTCTGGGAGATTTAAGAAGTATTAAGATCAATATAAACATTTTCCAAAATGTTGCTTTGCCCCACTTTTTTTTATGTGGGATACTGTTAATATTAGTACTATGAATAACAATGAAAGACATATGCAGCACAGAATGTATTTATGGATAACTTAAAACTGTTTGCACAAAGCAGCTATGAAATGGACTCCTTAGTACAAATACTATATAGATTAAATGAAGACACAGAGATAAAATTTTTGCATTTGAGAGTATGAAATATTGATTATGAGGAGAGAGAGGAAAGTAAAAAGTAATAGATTCCAATTACCTAATAACAAAGATATAAAACAGATAGGTACAGGTAATTATGTATCATAGAGCTAGACACAATAAACAAAAGTAGCATGAAGGAAATGAATGCAAAGAAATAGGTCAAAATTAGAGTTAAATTCTATACTAAATGGGAAAACTAAAACCCTTGCTATTAATGTATGTACCATATTTTTACAATTTTTTTTTCAGAAATTTTAATTTATTTCCTATGTTATTTGAGTTACTTTCTTTTATTCAATGTTATTTATTTTTGATTTAGGAGAACATTACTGAAAACAAAGTTTATTTCTATTGTCTAACTCTTTCAATAGTCTACATCTTAATATTGCATCAATCTTTCTATCTAAATTTATTTTGATATATTGATAGTAAAATAAAGAGCAGGTTAACTTGGGCTGGAAAACTCAAAAAATAATGATCAGATATAGAGCATTACATATTATAAATGATAGTAGTACAATATATAAAAGTTCTACAAAAAAAAAAAAAAAATCCAGAAGATTACTTGGTTGGGAAGAATATATATAGAAGAACAGAATTTGTGTTGCATGATACACAAAAAAGAGTGTGGAATCACTACAAGAAGGGATAAAAAAATAAAAAAAAAAACCCTAAAACATTGGAATAGTCAATGCATATATTGGAATAGTCAATGTATAGCACTTGAAAAATTCAAGAAAACTTATCTTGAAGGGAGTTTGGGAGCTAATGAAAATATGTGAGCAGTGTTTTGCTTTACCCCTTTTGTTATATGTGAGATACTGTTAATAGCAACGAAGGGCATGCAGCACAAAATCATGTATTTATGGATACCTTAAAACTGTTTGCACAAAGCAACTGTAAAGTTTACTCGTGGGTGAAGGCATTAATATTTTTAATTTATGGTCATTGGTAAGAAAATCATTTCAAAACTGAAGTACTTGTGTTTATAGCACAAAAACAGACTCTGGGGATAAAATTTCATGTAGATAAAAATACTGAGCCATCATTATGTAAAAAGTGTTGCAACAAGCATGCAAGTGTGGTAGTAAATTGTCTTATAATTGATGATGTTGCATGAATTGTCCACCAGTAGAAAGTTGAACAGAGAATGAAAATAATTGATTTCAAGCGTCAAAATTCTCAGGGATTTCAACAGCTAAAGCAACCATATGACAGACAGTAGGAAACCAGAAATTATAGTGGAGACAAGAAGTAATGAGTGTCATTGGTAATGTAATAAACAGAGATACTGAGGCTTATGAAAATTTATGAGATTGCATGTATGTGTCCATTAAAAAAATAGATGTAATATCAGTAAAGTAGGACCTCTTTATATGATATATAAAAATTAGACATATTATTATTTTGGTTTGGCTCAAGTTTGGTCTTATTCCTGGTAAGAATTATGTGGATAGTAGGTTACTACCTTTAACCCTAAGTATCCACAAGTTTTCAGCAGTCTTTCAAGTGCTTAGAACAATTTTCAGCAGTCTTATTATTATTGGTGACAAGCTGGCAGAAACATTAGCATGCCAGGTGAAATGCTTAGCGGTATTTTGCTCATTGCTATGTTCTGAGTTCAAGTTCTGGTGAGGTTGGCTTTGACTTTCATCCTTTTGGGGTTGATAAATTAAGTACCAGACAAGTATGAGGGTTGATGTGATCAACCATCCCCCTCCCCTCAAATTCCAGGCTTTGTGCCTGCAGTAGAAAGGATTATTACTATTATTATTTGTGGGTAGTAGGTTATGACATGGAAGAAGAGTGATGGCTGTGACAATTTTTATGGGTCTCACACTAGTGAGGAGTAAACCAAAAAGAATCTCATACATTTCCCTTAGACAAAAGACCTGGTCTGAGTGGTTGAAGGAGAGTGAATCTTGTTAAAGGCATCAGATTTGGTAGGTAGAAAATAGTGTTAAACCAGTTGACAGATTCATCATCATCATCGTTTAATGTCCACTTTCCATGCTGGCATGCATTGGACGGTTTGACTGAGGACTGGAGAGCCAGAAGTCTGTACCAGTCTCCAATCTGATCTGGCAAAGTTTCTACAGCTGGATGCCCTTCCTAACGCCAACCACTCCAAGAGTGTTGTGGGTGCTTTTACGTGCCACAGGCACAAGGACCAGTCAGCCAGTACTGGCATTGGCCACACTCAAATGGTGCTTTTCCTGTGCCACCTGCATAGGAGCCAGTCCAGTGGCTCTGACAACGATCACGCTCGAATGGTGCTTTTAACATTCCACTGGCACGAGTGCCAATCAGGCAGCACTGTCATTGGCCACGACAGCGATTTCACTTGCCTCAACAGGTCTTTGCAAGCATACGTTATTGTCCAATGATTGAAGAGTACTCTTAAACGGGCTGGTTATACAGCACTGGCATAGGCCGTGGTTATGGTCTCACTTGGCTTGCTGGGTCTTCTCAAGCACAGCATATCGCAAAAGGTCTCAGTCACCTGTCATTGCCTCGGTGAGGCCCAATGTTTGAAGGCTGTGCTTCACCACCTCAACCCAGGTCTTCCTGGGTCTACCTTTTCCATAGGTTCCCTCAACTGCTAGGGTGTGACACTTTTTCACACAGCTGACCTCATCCATTTGCAACATTTGACCATACCAGCACAGTTGTCTCTCTTGCACATAACATCTGATGCTTCTTAAATCCAACTTTTCTCTCAGTGCGCTTACACTCTGTCATGTTTGCACACTGACATTACACATCCAGCAGAGCATACTGGCTTCATTCATGTCCTCAGCAGTCATGGCCCATGTTTCCCTGCCATGTAGCATAGCTATTCGTACACATGCGTCATACAGTCTATCTTTTACTCTGAGCGAGAGGCCCTTTGTCACCAGCAGAGGTAGGAGCTCTCTGAACTTTGCCCAGGCTATCCTTACTCTAGCAGCTACACTTTCAAAGCATCCACTCCCGCTACTGACTTGGTCATCTAGGTAATGGAAGCTATCAACTACTTGTAGTTTTTTCCCCTGGAATATGACAGAAGCTGTTTTCTGCATGTTTTCAGTGTTTATTGCTCCTGAGCGTTTGCTACACACAAAAACTATCTTCCCAGTTAGCCTTCCTTTGATATTGCTGCACCTCTTATGTGTCCATAGCTTACACTGGGTACATCTCATAGAGTTTCTAACTACACCTTTTCTACAGATCGAGCAGGGCCATCTACCTGAAGGGATTTGTGGTTTGTCTGCCTTCCAACTCGTTAAGACATTGGTTTTTGCTAGGTTGACTCTAAGGCCCTTAGATTATTTTTATTAAAGTAGGAATTGAAATTAAGATAAAATACTTAAAAATAAAGTTTGCTTGGGACAACTAGAATACCAAGAAGAGTCCAGAAATAGAAAATACTCAACAGAATCAGCAAAAATACTTAATGACTCTAGTGTATTTTACTCTGAAACATACCACTCTCTGGTATAACATTTTAGAACATAGTAAGAAAATGTTATGGTGTTAATTGTCTCAAAATTAAGCGCAAATTTGAGAAGGATGTTAGTCAATTAAACTGGCACAAGAGCTTGACTGGCATTTATCTTATTGATCCTGGAAGGATAAAAGCAAGGGTAACTTCAGTAAGAGTTGAACTCAGACTGTAAAGAGCAATAACTAAATATCACCAGACATTTTGTTCAACAGTCTAATGGTTCTTCGAAAAATTTTCTGCCATTCTTCTACATTGTACTATTCCAAGACTAAGATTGATACTGCTGCCAACGTTTGAGCCATTAACCCTATTATCTTTAGCTAAGTAACCTGCCAAGAAATCTCAGTCACGACATTGCCTTTTAATTAACTCTTCCTCAAAGCTACTGCTACATTCAAAGTTAAAAGCAATAGATTAATTTCCGTAAACTTTTAAAGGCAGACACCCAACTGAAATACTGACTTGAAAGAAACTTTCAACAATAATCCATTTATGACACTGACAGAATAAGGCATTTAGTTGTTAATCTAGATACTTCTATTATTAATTTTTGTATTTTTAACATTTATTTTCCACACCCCATACCCTTTATTTTATTTGCCATACTGTTGATAAGTCTTGAAATGTCATGAAGAATTCTCTTTTTCCTTCTTTCTCTCTCACTCTCTCACTCAAATCTCCTCAATCTTCATTGTTTGTTTGTTATAGATTTATGTAGTTCTCTAGCTGTTGGTAGCTGAGAACTTGAAGTGTTTTAGAATCTACTGACTGTTATTAATACATCTGTTCTCATGGAGACTGAAAAGCAGTCAGAATTACAAATCATTTATGGATTACTGAAGAACTTGTCTTCAATTTAGTCAAAGTAGACTATCTGACAATGAGATCAAGAAATATTGAAGCTTTATAAAGCTGTGTTAATCAAAATCTTAAGAAAATTGAAATAAAAATGAAAATAGCAAAAATAAAAACAGAAACAAATGAATCACACACATATACACACAGATAGAAAGGGTTGTACTTTTCAATTACAAATTTTTTCATACAAAACTGGGAAGAATATTGAACAATTTGAAAAAGTGCCAGGAAAAGAGAGACTATTTACCTTTCTACTACTACTCTTAGTTTAGAATTATTTCCTTGTATTTAATTGCATATGCACACATGTAGATTGCAGTGGTGTGGAACTTGAGTCAAGAGACAAAGGTTCAGTTTCAATAAAAGAATATCCTCTACAGCATGTATTGAGCACTCTTCTCTCCTTCATCTAATATCAATCAATGTATGTCGCTAACACTCTTTCAATTGCCTGTGTGCTTATATGCCACCAATCACATTGAGTTATCATATCTCTCTTCACTTTTGTTCTATTTATGCAAATTACTTATGGCTATAAATATTCATTTGATTACTTATTTGTTTAACAATGATTTTTTTTAATGCTAGTATTTGTTAGACAGGGAATTATTCGAGACAACCTTTTACAGCCTGACACTCTATCTGTTGCCAACCCTTTGCTGTTTTTCAAACAAGGGAGTTTTTATTCAAAAGGTATTCAAAAACACAGGAACAACAACCAGTCATAATCTCAACAAGGAATGTCAACATCATCTTCATGTCATTCAAGCAGTGACAAGCATGGACTGTTAACAGTCATGCACATACACACAATGTACTTCTTGTGGTTTCTGTTGGCCTACAGCTACTGAACTTAAAATCATGTAGTTGAAAATCAAACTTCTTAATGATAGATCACTACTTCCTTCATTTTGTATATGTCTAAACCTTATGTTGACTAAGATCAAGGCAGGACAACTGCTGTGTTGATGGCTCTCATTGAGGCAGAAACACATGCTCACAGCTGTCCAATTGTTTCCCCCCATAAAAAAAAAAATCATTGTTCCTGAAGAATGGCATGACAATTCAAAAAAGTTCTTTATTTTTGAGATCATAGCATCTCATTCAAAGCCAATCGCAACAGCCATCAGGCATTTGTTTGTCTCTCAAATCAAGAATTTTATCTCATATGGTATTTAATATATCTTTATTGATTATTGTTGCTCAAATTCATGATATGGGTCTCACTGAGTTATTTCTCTCAAGTAGTTTCTGTCCTATGTGAGTGTGCGTGTTAATGTTTTTGTATTAAAATACATTTCTTTTATTTCATTGTTCTTTTTCTTTGTTTTCTAACTTCAGGTTATGACTGTCCTTAGAGATTTACCAAAAATACAGTGGAATTAAAAGAAATAAAGAAAATCAAGATCAAATTTTGTTCCTGTCTTTCTTTTTATCTATATTTCTAAACTAATGAAGGTAATACTTAAACATCTATAATTCATTGTTTTTTTTTTTAACAGAACTGAATGAACTAGACAGTAATGAGACAGACCATATGATGGTGAAAATATTTAATTTCACTAATTTCATTTGAAACTACATTTATTTTTTGTAAATGTCCTCCCTACCTGTCTCTGTAACTCAAGTAATCTAATTTTTTTTTACTGTGTATGAAAGAGAACTCCAGACAGGTTTTGATATTATTATTATCAGCAAGGTATAGATGACAGAACCACTAAGTAAACGTAGACATGCATATTTTCTTCTCTCCAATGGTTAATGATTGTTCTCTTTACACACATGCACATCAACAAGAAAGCAAGCTAAAAGACAATGGATTATTCCTTGTTAGAGTTCTGATTGATGTTGAACTTAAAATCTCAAACTGATAGCGCTACACCTTGGTGACTTCAAGGAACTGTAAAAACATCAAACTAGATGCATTGCAATGTTGGTTCTAGATCAACAGCATCCTGATTCAGATTTTGCCATAACCTACTTAGGTGCTAGACAAAACCCAGCACCTGCTTTAATGCCACTGCCTGGCACCTTGGGCGCTTTTAGTGGAGTTCTCTCTGTTGCCAGCCTTCAGCTCCTGGTTTTGCCAAGTTCGTAGTTTGAGGATACCTCACTCCATAACTTCCACAGAGTTACCCTTCTACAAAGTTCTGCTCACAAAGTAGGTATCAGTCACCCGGAGTATAAAGTAAAAGTCACTTAAAATGTTATGCAATGATTCAGAACCTATTACATGAACTCCATACCTGTACTCATGTTACATGCTCAGGTGTAACAAATGCAAAGAAATTTTGAAATTAAACACATGGAGGAGGGTTTCATTGTAGAATAATTTTAGTTCATGTGAAATACTGGGTTATTGATTGTGAAGACTGTTTTAATAGTTCCAGTTACATCTATATGAATGCTAGTATAAAATTTGCATGATGCAATTTACTCAATTGCCATACTTCTAATGAACCAATTCTTTTAGTATAAGACACTAACCTGTCAATTTTGATTGTGCTGTTACCATTTCACAAATAATGCAACACTTCGTACATTTGTTAATATATTCTTCTTTTGTGTAATTCATTTTAAATGTTCCTAAAAGAATTTACTATAAGATGCAGTTGAAGCACAAAAGAACCTCATATTCAAATAGGCAAGTGAAATAAGTTAGATGAGAAAATTATAGTAGAACGTTAGTTAGCAAATCTGGTAATACATTGAAAAGATTCTTTAATTCTTTGACTAAAACAAAAAATAATAAATGACTGAATTATGGAAAACAAAACATAAATACTAATTGCTTTTCATCATATTGTTTAAGGATGTTAAATTGTTGCAGTCAGCTCTATTGAAGTAAACTGAAAGTAGGTTGTATTTTATTTTGCAGCAGTGATTATATTTTTTGATGTAAATTTTAAGAGAATATGTTGATGGGAACAAGGATTTGAACTGCTATGAATAATAATATTGGCTCATATTTCATTTTTTAGAACTCAATACAAATATTACATTACCTATGTACCAGTTTCACTCATTAGAGACTAAACCATGTAATTCTCTTTAATTTTTGCTCACAAATATAGATGATATTTTACTTCTAATCTTGGCTAAATTCTGAATATTTTTATAGGCAGATATCCTTCTCATCAATATATCTTAAAGATGAAGAAACATTTAAGCAATAATGTCTACTGCCTAAAAAAACTCAGTTATCTAACCCAATTTAAATGGCTAAAAATCTCATCCTTGTAACTGAAAAATAGTTTACCTATAATGAGTCAATTTACTTTCTTTTGTAATAACTTTTCCAAACTACAATCAAATAAGTTAATTATAAGGAACAGGTTCTTTATTTCAATATGAATTTCTTGAAAAGTAAACACAGTTAACCACCATTCTAACTTATTGTTTTATTAGTATCTACTTCTTCAACCCTGGTTAAAACCGAAACAGAGTTTTATTTTTTCATCTCGTACAGAAAGAAATGTCTAATAGATCCCACCTATCCAAATCGTAAAATAATTTCAGCTCCATCATTAATCACAATCAAAATTTCTATCATAATGGAAAAGAAAATAATAAATTTTAAATTCAAAACCCATTGTATATTCTTTGTCAATGTAAATAATAGAGAGAACACTGTTTGAAGATGTTGAATAAAGATAAGGCAAGAAGAATAGAATAGAAAATAAAAAAATGAAATGAAGAAATATTTACAAAAGAAACTATTTCTTGTCAGTGAATATAGCTTTGGCTATCTGCAGTACTGAATATGGATTATTCCAGATATTTAAAAGCCGTGTCACCTTAGCATTCACTTTACTGGATTATTTTCTTTAAGGGTTTTCAATAAAATGAAATTCATGCTAATCTCAACACATTGAATTTGTTTCTATTTCTACTATTGAAAATTGAGAGATACATGGGTTAACCCTTCCATTACCAAACCAGCTGAAACTGGCTCTGTAATACACGTCTTGTTTTCATAAGTTTTGAATTAAAATCTTCCATCAAACCTTACTCAATTTATGTTCCTTACACTAGCTTAATGATAACTAAATTATTTTACTAAATTCGTTGTTATATTTTAAATAATTGAAAAAAAAACAAACAAAAAAAAACCAACCAAAGAGCATCTCAAAATAAATACGGTAATGAAAATGTTAAAATGCTATAATTCATAGGCTGAATTATAGGTGCTGAGACTCTACAACCTATAAGTCAACTTTCTGTATCTTTTATTATTACAACACAGGTTCCTCAGAGAATAAAGATTTAATCATACTCGAAAACCAATCTGCTTCATTTAACTATTGCATTATCCCTAATACATGACTTTTTCCAAAGACCTACATTAATTACTCTGCCCAAATATGCTACTCAAGAACTACAGTGCTTGACTGATTCTTTCCAGTTCACTCACCAAACTCTGGCTTTCTTGTAAACAATACCAAGTTTAATCTTACCAAAAGCCTCATAAAAAATGCAGAACCTATAGTTATATAACCAAACCTTTTCTTTCCTAAACAACCACATGCACACACACACACACACACACACACACACCTATTTACCCAACAGATATAACATGAAGGGCAAGCAGGCAATAAAACAAGCAATACATACAGACGTAGTGACATAAACTATGTGTGTGTGTGTGTGTGTGTGTATTTTACAGATTTAAAGTTTGGACAAAGAAACTACACTTTAAGACAGGATATTTTGAACCTGTAAATGTTATAAAGATAGGTGAATTATTTCAGAATATTTCCATGTTATTCTAACATTTAAAACAAATTTAATCCATAACAGTCAAACTAATTTCTCCATGTTATATATTTATTGTCAAAGAATTACAGGTAGATAGGGTAATTGAAGAACATCTATGTTAAGTAAAATGCATATGGTTAAAAATTAAAAAAAAACTGCTTCATAATCTATTTTTAAAATGCATACACACTTACTACAATAATATATACATGTAAATAAGCAAATATTTGCATGTATATTTTATTAATAATTAAATAATATTAAGTGAATAAATACCTAATTAAATCAACAATAATAGTTTTGCAAAAGTTTGTTAATAAATGCAATCTTTAAATGATACATTTGCAGGTGTACACATGATTACGTGTAAACAGCAAATGTTTGCAAATATTTTAAATATAAAATAGTAGCTATCTTAATACACACACATTCATGTAGTTTTATATAAGCATTTTTATATGATCTTATATATATATATTTAGATGCATGCAATTGCATGTCAGGTGAGGTTAAGTCAACTAAGCAAACACTTAAAAAAAAAGAAAATTTGGGAGTAAGGGCACTTTTCAGTATACAGCTCTTGACAAAGTTATGGAAAATGAAATGGTACTGCATAGGAAAAAATCCAAGCTGTTTATTTTTGGTAGCCAATTGTTAGTAAGGAAGCAATGTAATTAAGGAATGAGGAATCAGAGTGGTATAAAAAATGTATATATGAACGTACAGGTAATATGAAAGTTTAATGTCTTATATAGTGAGAGGAAATTGTATGAGTATTTTGTTGGGATCAGATTCACTTAGGATGTTCAAGAAGTTAAAATGTATAACTATCTTTTTAATAGATAGTTTTTTTTTAGTTGTTTATTTAAAGCAATGGTTCTCAACCAGGGTCCATATAAGATTTGGGCGGGGGATGGGGTTCATGCAGCAAAATAGTAAATTGGGGATCCACGATAGTATTTTAAGGGCCCTTGAAAAAATTTTACTTTGGATCTATGTATTGCAAGAAACCTTTAGATTTCTTTCTCTAATGTTTTACATAGCTCAACCTACACAAGTTAATGTATGGAAAACAAAATAGGAATTTTGAAAGTCATATCTGCAAAATTAGTTTTTAAACATTGAATAACTGTGGGGTCCACCAGTATAAGATAATAATGAAAGAGGTCCATAGATAAAAAATGGTTGAGAACCCTGATTTAAATTTACTAAGGGTAAAGTCAAATAAGGTAAAAAGGATTCTGTAACTACCTTTTGTTGTAAATCTACAGATGAAATGTATTTAAACACAATTTTTAAAAATAGGATTGAAGTTCAGGAAAAAAGTTATGTGCTGCTTACACATATAACCAACTGTTGGTAGGATATTATTTAATTACAATAAATGAGTATTCAATAAATGTGTATGCAAAATTTTAAGGACATTTTCAATATTTGTTTGTCTGAAAGTTTTAGTTTTTGTTAAAAGGAATATAGACATGATTATATAGAAGACTTACATGTTGCTTGCTAGAGTGTTTATGGATGCTGACAAGGAGAATGAAATATAGGAAGTCAGAAAAGATTAATAAGTTTAAGAAAGAAAATTTGTTATTGGAAGCAATGGGTGGTGTTATGGATAAACTTAGTGGTAAAATACAGGGACATTAGCAAACCAATGCCTGTTGCCAAGCGGTGGTGGGACAAAGACATACATAATGACATACACATGTGTATACATGCAAGCCTGTTTCTTTTCTCTAATAGCCCTGTCAACAACATTATTCCACCACAACGTTATTTTGGGTCGAGAAGGGACTTTGCACCATTGACAGATCTGGTCAATGGCCCTCAGCAGGTTATCCCATAGAAACCTCCAGTTATCTTCTACATCATGTGAAGCTATATCCCCTTCTATTTTGTCATAGGCTTTGAGTAATATGTCTCTAAATTTCTGTCCATTCGCAGGATCTTTAAGCTTCCAGACCCTTCTCCTCTATGTTGGTCGTCTTCTGGGCAACCACTTAGCCCTGATCCTGAAGTCACATAATATTTAGTTAGGATTTAAACAGTTTTTTTAAATAAACATATACTTCATGAGAATATTCTTCCCTGCTTAGGTGGAAGTCCAGTATGAACAAGGGTATGTTGATGCCAATAGAGCTAATGACTTAATAATTAAATATCTGCTGTGTTGTAAAGTTAATGATTGAAAAAGCAATTATTATTAATCCATATAGTTTATCATATAAATATTACAGTTCATTTGAATAAATGACACTTCATAGTTTGCATTTTTATTGCTTAGAGGTGGTGCAGCTTCTAAACAAGAGATAAAGCATAGAACCTCTAAACTTTTGAAGATACTAAAGAAAACGAAGTGGTCCATAGAATCTGCACATGGAATAGAACTTCCACAAACTGGCCCAAGTTTCCCTTATACAATTCTGAATAACTTAAATACTTATTTTATGTACTCCCATGTGACATTATAACTATATACAAGACTATGTTGAAGTTACCAAGTACGTAGTTTCGTGATAACAATATCCAGAGTCTTGGTGTGTGCCAAAGTGATATTTTATGATTAGCTTATTGAGATCTCTTTTTAATCAAGTGCTTCCTAAAAATTACAGTTAAAAACTTTCCATGTCAAGGCTCAATAATATTTTCAACACAATATAAAGCAGCAAGCTGAAACTTCAAATTTTACTACCCTCACTAGTTATTATAGCTTAACACTTTCATTACTGTATTTATTTTGAGATGCTCTGTGTTTCTTTCAATTACTTTAAATATAACAAAGAATTTAGTAAAATAACTTAGTTATCATTCAGCTAGTGTTAGGAACATAAATTGTGACTAAGGTTTGGTGGATGATCTTAATTCAAAACTTATGAAAACAAGACATTTCTACTCAGAGCCAGAGCCGGGTTGGTAATGCAAGGGTTAAATGGAGGTATTCTTTGAAGCATCAAATTGTATTGTTAAAAGAAAATGAACTGGTTAACCAATAACAAGTTAGTCAAACAATGCCAACACTCTAATCATACCAATGGATGTTGATGTAGTCATTTTAGTTATTAGTGATATCTTGAAACTACTAATTAGGCAACTGTGACATCATCATAAATATAACTAGATGGTTGTGTGTTGTATGAATAATACCTTACTGAAGTATGATAATTTATAATTGTTTTGGTCATACTGAGAACTTGTTGACCGATTAGTTCCTGGAAGTTCTCCATCAGCAGATTTTATAGATCTAGTTATTTTCTGAAAGAGAGGTTGTGTTTTTATTCAAGTGAACTTTAATATTTATGAAATAAATAATGTTTTCTACTAAATATCATTCAGTGTGAAAATGTTTATTGAGTTATAATTGCTACAAAAAAGTCATTACTTGTTTTTCCAGCATTGTCAAATATTCTCACAAAGTATACTTGTCCTTAAAAATCTATTTAGGTATTCCTTATTTTAATTCTCATGCAAGAATTGAAAAAAAACAAGCAGACAAATCAACTTGTTTGATAAAATTAAGATGGCTTTTAATCTTTTTTTAACATGGCCAACATAATTTTTTTACTTGCTCTGTTTGGAGGAAGGAAAAGTGCCCAGGACATTTGCAAACCCACAAAAAGAAATAATAATGGAAAAGATTTCAAAATAACCAATATTCTAGAGAGGCAGGAAAGGGCACTGTGGTTAGTGCAGAGGAAAAAAGGGAGGAGAGAAGAGAGGGTTGGGAGAGCTTGAGTTGAGTGATAGAAAACACAGAAAAGACAGCACACCTACAGCCAGAGGCTAGAATGAGTTTGTTTGTTGGTGACTTAATGCCAATTCTAAAGCAGCCTAGAGGGGTCAATATATAAAGAAACCAAATATATTGAATGTACAATGTAAATTGTGTGTATCTGTATACCAAGTTTCAACTATACTGAAAGTGATTCTGTTATTTTGCTACTTTACTGGGTGATCAGTCTTGGAATCATTCTCTCGTTATATATCATTAAAATCTTTCATTTGCAAGTATTCCCATTTAAACGAAAATTTTTCACCTATCTTATTATACAAGGCAGTTTTTCAGGAAGCTGTTTTGCAATTGGAGTTATGAGATTTTGACTTTTTAAAGTATTCATTTAAAGTTTGTCTTTTCCTCAAATAGCATGCCAATAATAATGAAACAAGTATATCAACAGAGATTTCAAAAGGGTTTGCTTGCAATGCCACCATTTAGCAAGTTTCTGCAGATCAGTTTGAAGTACATAGTAAATTTTTGTAGATGTAATGTCATTGCAAGATATTCTATTTTAGTAACCCATTACAAAAGAAACAGAAAAGTCTCGTTTAAAACAATTCATGCTTCTAGTTTTGAAGAGAAAATGTAATGAAACGTTCTAGTGATGCATATTTGTTGCCATGCTTCATCTAACACTTGTGTCATTCAGTAAATTTGTACTAAAATAAAATACCAGGTTCCAATAGTTTGAAAGTGGACTGCAACGTCCCAAATGTACAAAAATTGTAGCTTCCTCTACACTTTGATCAAGATTGGATTTCTGAAGTAGGAACTGGAAACTTAACTCTTCTATAGGGTTCATCCAATGATATCAGAGTGAGTGAGCTTCTGAAAACAATTATAATACATTTCAATAACTATTAAAAAAGTTATACATATCTTGATTAGGTACTTTTACAAAAATCTTATGCAAATGGAATTGTAGACGTTTTTAAAAAACAAAAGCTAGTAGCAAAGAAAATAAATATTATATAAGAATCTGTTGGCAATTAGAACAATGTCATTGTCATAGTAGGTGTTAATAATAGTATCTAACAGAAGTCCTATGATTACAACTACTTAGATATATGAAAGCATTTTTGGCAATTAGTATTATATTCTACTTGTACTGATTGAACTCTCTACTTGTACTCTCTAGAAAATTAAAACATTTCAGCAGAAACTTATTAAGTAATTTTCTTACTCTTTCAACTAGACAAATTAATTATAACCAGATATACCTTACTATTTATAAAAAAAAAAATTTAATTGTACAAGATGAAATCCCTGTGTATAATTTTGAATCAGTGGTTTTTGTTACAAGCTCATATTAAAATTATGCGTTCAATATATGAAAGGTATTGATTAAAAGAATATGATTTAAAAATTTTTACCCTCAGTTTTAAAGCTTGTTTAGGAAGCTAAACTTGAGTCAAATTTAGTTATTTACAAAGTTTTACCATTTGATTAAATCAACTGGAATTGTCTCAGTGCAAAATAGACCCTACTGATCTTGACTGGAGAATTTTGGGATCCTGACTCAAATCTTGGATAGAGATTTGAAGGAAAAATAGTAGAAAAGATGCCGAAGAATATAACTAATGATGAAGGAAAATATACTAGAAAATTCAAAATTTTCTTTCTTGTGTTTGCAAACAGCTTAAATAACGATTTCCAGAAAATTTTGAAATATTGAAGAAAATTGAATGTATTTCTGTAAGAAATATTTTGTGAAATGTAAACGAACCAATAATTCCAATTTCGGAATCAATGAATTTAAGTGATGATGATATAGCAATTGCTGAATAATGATATAACAGCATTCATCTAGATGAATGGATCAATACTACCAATATAGAAAAATTTGACAACATTTATCACAAAGATGCTACTGGAAGAAATCCCCTCAGAGATGTTGCAACATTTGTTCTTAATCACTTAACAGTACACAGTTCAAATACTGAAGCAGAAAGATTACACAAAATGTGAATGTTATCAAAACAAAATGAAAGAAATCAGACAATGTTCAATACTTGGAGTCATTCTCTTTCTAAAACATAACCTAAAACAGCATGATATATGCTGCAAAAATTGTTTATATAAAGCAACACTAAACAAAACTGGTTTGATAGACACATATCTAGCTCAGAAACAAAATAGCAATCCTGGAAATACTAACAATTTCAATGATTTAGAAGGTTTGTTAGTTGCCGTTTCAGATATATTACCAAAAATGTAATTTCTATCATTCTTTTAAAATAAAGTCATCATCATCATCATCATCATCGTTTAACGTCCGCTTTCCATGCTAGCATGGTTTGAACGATTTGACTGAGGACTGGTGAACCGGATGGCTGCACCAGGCTCCAATCTGATTTGGCAGAGTTTCTACAGCTGGATGCCCTTCCTAATGCCAACCACTCCGAGAGTGTAGTAGGTGCTTTTACATGCCACTGGCACGAAGGCCAGTCAGGCGGTACTGGCAAGTAACTAGCATTTTTATTTTTAGCATTTTATCCTCATTTTGTAAGATGTCTAGCACTAAACTGTCATTTATATCTGACAACATTGGTTCTAAACACAAGTTCAATAATCGTTTCTAATTTAGGCACAAAACCAACAATTTTGAGCTGAGGGGTTTCTTGATGCCAGCAGTCCCCATATACATTTGACTTGTGATTTATTTTATCAGCACCAGAGGGATGAAAGGTAAAGTTGACTTCAGCAGGATTTCAACTTTAAAAAGCTGAGAATTTGGTCCACTGCTCTAACAATTCTGCCAATTGATCACCTTTGGTTCCAAATACCAGCTTAATAATTAATTGTCAAAATTTATCAAAAGGAAAAAAAAACAAAAAAACAGAATATTTCATTAGAAATATGATCACAAAATGGCTGAAGTCTCTTCATTTTTTTAACATGAAGATGGGAAAATAGTTATGACCTAGTTTGAGCATTATTTTTCCTTAAGAAAATGCAAGAAAACTTATCAAAAACTTAGAAAAGTCTGAAAAATCAATGCAGAATATAGCTTGCTTGTAAGCTATATAAGATGGAGCTTTGAGGACTTCTTGTTACTTATAGCTAAGAAAAAATAAAAATACTTTTAGCCGTGTACTTTGTGTTATATAAAAATGTTTTTAAGATAAAGTCACATTTTGATTCAAATTGTTTGTATTGTTACCATGGTGTTGTGTGAGAAGTATTATTATTTATTTTTTTGAACTGAACAACAACAAATAACTGAAAAATCTTTCTGTTAAAACAAAAATACAGTAGGATACAAATTTCTGAGAAAGAAGCACAACCAAGCTTGTACCAAATTAAGCTCAATTTTATATTTTTGTTTTTTGTTAGAATTCTTCAAGATATTAACTAAATTTACAGCTTGTTCTTTACAATATGACCAACAGAATTCTTCACACATGAAATACCAAATATTGGGTTTTGAATGTTTAGAAACAGATTTGACTAGCATTCAATGACTCATAAAAATTAGAAAATAAAGTTATATCTTTCTAAATTAATTTCAAAGATTTTTTGTTTTAGATGCAATGAGGTAGTCTACAAAGAATGGTAGGTACTTTCAAAATATGATTAACTATTTAAGAATAAAAGTACTTCCTGATCAACATTCATTACATACTTGAAGTCATGCTTCTCTTAATGAATGTATACATTGCTAAGGTAGTTTTAAGAATCAAAGTTTCATCATGTTTTCATATCAAATGAGACATTTTGATCATGTGATCAGATTCCTATTGAATATGAAAGAACACAACAATGAAATAGATTTTTCTAAGACACTATCATCAACAATCAGGTATTTTATTTTTGTACAAAGTCTTTTGAAGATCAATTAAAAGTAATACATGCAGCTAATCAGAGTCAAGAAACTTTCAGTTATCAGACTTTACTGTTCTACACTATTTTGATCAGTTTATTTTCTTAGTTGTTTCACCTACCCTATACACACACAAATGCAGACACATGTAAATAAATATATGTATATATAGATATGCTTGTATGTGTGTGTGTACATAAATATGTATGCATATTCGTTCCTCTCTTTCGTTCAGGCTTTCCATCCTGCCCTCCACTTCTCCTGTACTGTCTCTGACACCTCTGTCCCCTTTCTCGACATTTCGGTCAGCATCCTCCACTCCGCCCTTAGCACCTCCATCCACTACAAACACACAGACTCACACTCCTATCTCAACTTCTCCTCCTCCCACCCTAGACACACAAAACTTTCTATCCCCTATTCCCAATTCCTCCGTCTACGCAGACTTTGTAGCGACAGCCATGACTTT
>NC_068983.1:81539147-81546914 GCF_001194135.2 Octopus bimaculoides
TATATACATATATATATATATATACATATATACATATATATCTGTATGTATATATATATATATATATATTTGTGTATATATATATATGTATATATATTTATATGTGCATCTACATATATATATATACATATATTTATTTATATGTGCATATACATATATATATACATATATTTATTTATATGTGTATATACATATATATATATATATGCACATGTATGTACAAACACACATATGCATAAAAATTTATATATGTATGTATGTATGGATGGATGTATATATGTATGTATATATGTGTGTGTGTATATGTGTATATATGAGTATAAATGTGTGTGTGTGTATATATATATATATATATATACATACATACATACATGCATACACATGTACTTATTTCTAACTTTTGAAATCATGTATACAATTACCTATATACTCGTTGAACTAGTGTCTTAGTAGTTAAGTATTGCAGACACATGTACCTTTAATGTAGGCAGAATCAGTGCAGCATAGTGTGTGGCAAAATTAGTCCTTAAAAATTACAGGCATAGTTAATTGATGGCTTCCTCAGTTTACATCTACATATTTCATTCACATGGTTTTGGTCAAGCCAAGCTTTATAAAAGGCACTTAGGATACCACACAGTGGGATCAAATCTGAGACCTCATGATGGTAAAGCAATTGTCTTAACTATTTGAACATGTCTTACTGATACGTATGCATATATCCATACACACATCATTGTCATCATCATCATCGTTTGACGTCTGTTTTCCATGCTGGCATGGATTGAACGGTTTGACTGAGGTCTGGAAAGCCAGTGGTTGTACAAGGCTTCAATCTGATCGGGTAATGTTTCTACAGCTATATGCCCTTCCTAACACCAACCACTCAGAGAGTGTAGTGGGTGCTTTTTGCGTGCCACCGGCACAGGAGCCAGTCAGGTGGGCCTAGTATCAATCATGTTCAGATAGTGCTTTTTACTTGCCACCAGCAAGGGAGCCAGTCAGGCAGCCCTGGCATATATATATATATATATATATGTGATGGCTGTCCTACTACAACCAAGGATAACCATCACTGACTTTTGCCCATGCAAAATGTCAGTAAAGCCTGTGCATAAGATTATTGTGCCTGTGGTCAGCTTTACTCAGACTAACACTTGTAGCATTGATGCTCACTATGTTGCCCTCCTACTCAACAAGGAATTAGAAAATTGTCTCACCAAGAATTGCACAATCTAAAATTTTAGGTTCAATAAGGCTTGAACAACACCACATACGCCCTCTCCAACCTATTGACATGATTCAGAGACAAGCTAGAATAAGTTATGCAAGAATGTGAGAATGCCATGATCTCAAGTACAATCAGAAGATCCCCTAAATGTTCAATGCTATTCCATGCATATCTGGTTTTATATCAGAGTGACCTTCTAGAGCCAGGTTTTAACAAAAGCTGTCCAGTGCACCCTCTTAGCAACAAGCATGGTGTGTGTGTGGTGTGATTACACTTAGAAATGTATATTCATATGCAGTTATATAGGATGTGTATACATTCAAACACATACATATCTATGTACAAAGTGCTTTGAATGTAGGCAACTTATAGTTACAATATTAAAAACTAAGAATATCAATGAATCCTTTCTCTAAATATTGTACTCCTATTAGCTGAAAATAATTCACTGTTGTTCAGTCTCACAACTTGTTTCCATTGGTGAAACAACACCACAGCTCTCAATATATGCAATGTGCTAACTTCTTTGGAGCTTTTGTTAAAAGGGAAATGAATTAGGATTTCTTTGAGAATAAAATAGATTTTAGTTCCTTTCAGAACATCTCTTGACACAAAGCAAGAAATAGTGTATGCCCCTGTTTATATTTGAAATAATATTTCAAGACAGTCAAAAGATGTGCTTATAAAATTTTTATAGTTACTAAAAGTATCCCAAAAAGTAGTAAAAGCATTGCAGACTACATCTCTGTGTATGATATTCCAATTAATAACACTTTATTATGGTACTTCTCTGTAAAGTTATTCTAATCTGAAAGTACATTAAGAAAATATAGCTAAATAAAATAGTTACTTGTTTAGAAAAGAGATTTGACTAAATGCATTACAACAGATATGTCAACGTAGAAGTTAATACATATTTTTTAAAGATCAGAAATGATTAAAGAAAGATCAGAATTGATAAAAAAAAAAAAGTGATCTTGGCTTAGAGTTGCTGATATTGGCAGACAGAGTGAGAGAGAAAGAGAGAAAGTGTATGAGTGAGTGTGGATTTATGTCTGTATGTGTGTATAAGAAGTGTAAGTAATGAGGAGGAAATTTACTCTATATTTACATGTGTGAACCATACAGGTGGTAAGTACAAGCGAGCTTTGGGGGGAACCAATTATTAGTGTAAAGACAGGCAAAGAAGATGAGAGAAAACACTAACAACAACAACAAACAGAAAACGAAATAACGCAGAATGAAAATGTTGGCAAAAAAAAAAAAAAATTGCAAAGAAAAAACATGTGAAAACTTATCAAAATATAAAAGAGAAAAATAATAATAAAAAAACCAAAAAACTCTAACATCTGTGACACCCCCTGAGTTAACATTATCGAGAGTAAATATCATAATCTTATTTTAGATATTTGATTTCAGTTATATCCCACCCTGCACTAACACATGTGTAGTCATACATACATCTAAATATTTGTTCATTGAATATAGCACAACTATAGAGGAAGATTTCAGCTAATTGGTCTCTAGATTTAGCACATTGCTTTAACAGAAATGGAAACGGTGAAATTGCAAGTAAATCTAACCAATAACCCATATAAATTAATATGTGGTGGTGGGACACTTGACTCCTGATGGAAAAACTTCAGGGGTGCTGTTTGGGGCATTTTACACCTGATGAAGTCTATCTCTCTCCAGGTCTCAACACTTCTGATTTCTCCAAGAGAAATTGCTACACACAGAGAAAGTGAGAAAGTGGAAGTGAATAAGATTTGACCCTAATATTTGACAGGTATTTTATCGAACTTGAATGGATATAAAGTAACATTGACTTCATTGGGATTTGAACTTAAAGAGCAGAAAAACAGAACAATCCTATTCAACACTAATGTTTCTGCCAATCGATTACCTTCATAAATTAATGCATCTGAACTAGTTTTATTTGAATTGGCACCAGCCATTTAACCCTAGACTGGAGACATTAGTCACAAGGTCTAATGCTTTAAGTTTCCATGTTCCAATCATACCAGAATTAACAATCCTTTTCTATTAAGAATAAAAGACTTAAACACCAATTGTATACTGAATTTGCTTTGGTTAAGTATAACTGGTCATGCTATGAAAATTTTAAAATAAAATATGCCCATATTACTGAAGGCTTTTACAAGGTTGAATATTACAATTGTTTATCTGCAATAGTGTTATGTAATACAATCGTGGTGGATTGCCATAATTATGAAGGCTGGAGGGTATATCAGCTGAAACGTTGTGTTAACAACAAGATGAGGACAAATATCTGTCAAATGTAAATAATGTAAATAAATATCTGTCAAGTACTGGGGTCAATTAAATGAAACCAATATTTAGTGAAGTTACACACCGGTTGAAACACATTGTCTTTACATTAATATTATCTATTTATAATAGTTTCAAATTTTTGCCACAAGGGCATCAATTTTGGATGAGGGGATGAGTCAATTTCATCAACCCCAGTGTTTCACTGGTATGTAATTTATCAATGAAAGGATGAAAGGTAATGTCAACCTTGGAATGTTCTACATTGCTGCAAACATGCACATACATGCATGTATATATATACACATCCACACATTCACTAAAAATGAATCCATTAAAAATGATAATGCCAAAATATAAATAAATAAAATAAGATCTATATAAATAAATAAACTAAAATACTAAAAAATTGTCATTTAATACAACATTCTAGGAAGTGTTTTCTTTTTTGTAAATAGTATGGATGGGATTTTGACCAGAAAAGGGAAATGACTCAAGTGTCTTGAAGCCCCCTTGGTCAAAGAAGTGTATTTAACCCTTTAGCATTCATATTCCTTTGTCAAATATAACGCTTATTTAGTCACATACGATTATATATTTTTATAATGACATTGTAGGGGAAGTTAGAGATGTTGGATCTGGTCAGTTTGAACATAAAACAGGTAGAATATTTGGGCCAGATATAGCCTGTCTAAATGCTAAAGGATTAACTAGATGGGGCTAAAATTATTTAGGTTGAATAATTTTGTAAGTTTATAACTGAAAAAAAAATATAAGTTAAAAAAGGCGATCCATATCAAATGCATTTTATAATTAACTATTGAGCAATGGTATCACATAGATAAGATAGTGAAGATGGCAAAGGAAAGAGAGGCACACACAATAGATGAGTTTAAAGTTAAGCTCTATTTTAAGCTCAACAATTTCAAGTTGCACTAAACCAAGAATAAAATAACAATATCTTAATCATTGTCCACTCCATGAAGATTCTTAGTCAAGTATGTAGTTACTTCTTACTTAATTCCAAACATTTTCATGCCAGTTATGAAGATCTCTTTAACATTTACTCTTTTACTCTTCTACTCTTTTACTTGTTTCAGTCATTTGACTGTGGCCATGCTGGAGCACCGCCTTTAGTCGAGCTAATCGACCCCAGGACTTATTCTTTGTAAGCCTAGTACTTATTCTATCGGTCTCTTTAGCCGAACTGTTAAGTTACGGGGATGTAAACACACCAGTATCGGTTGTCAAGCAATGTTGGGGGGACAAACACAGACACATAAACATATACACACACATACATATATATATATATATATACATATATATGACGGGCTTCTTTCAGTTTCCGTCTACCAAATCCATTCACAAGGCTTTGGTTGGCCCGAGGCAATAGTAGAAGACACTTGCCCAAGGTGCCACGCAGTGGGACTGAACCCGGAACCATGTGGTTGGTAAGCAAGCTACTTACCACACAGTCACTCCTATGCCTATATATATATACTTATTATAATTTTTTTTTTTTATGAAATGATTTATGATGTTAAATGACACACAAAATTTGCTACTTCACTGTTTGTTCACTATCAGGGAAAGAAGAGAATGGTCTTTATATGATTGGAATTTCCATGAGATTTTTTTAAAAAATGAAGGCATGGCTGGCTGGTAAGAAGTTTGCTTCTCAACTATATGATACCAGGTTCAGTCCCACAGCATGGCACCTTTGGCAGGTGTCTTCTACTATAGATTTAGGCGACCAAAGTCTTGTGAGCGGATTTGGTAGACAAAAACTGAAAGAAGCCCGTCGTATGTATGTATTTGTTTGCCAACACCGCCCGACAACCAGTATTGATGTGTTTACGTCCCCGTAACTTAGAGGTTCAGCAAAAAAGACTGATAGAACAAGTACCAAGCTTACAAAAAAACTAAGTCCTGGGATCAATTCATTCAACGAAAACCCTTCAAAGCAGTGCCCCAACATGTCCGCAGTCAGGTGACTGAAACAAAGAAAAGGATAAATACGAGGGAGCCTTTATATAATAGTACGACTTGCTAAAAATAGCAGCCTTATCTCTCTCAAATCACACCATACTATCTTTTGAAAAAAGAATGATACGTTATACAATGCAGTTATAGGTCACAATACATGAAAAAAGTTGTTACGGTTGGAATGGCTTTAATCATAGTTCTATCTTACCTGATCAAGGTCCACATGAGATTTAACAATATTACTTCTGTATAACGCATTTATTCGATTAATTTTCGTTTAAGTAAATACGCGATATGCTGTATAGTTTATTCAACATGTCTTTTCAGGTTAAAAACTAATTTGTCATCAAAAGTTGTTATCGCAAAAATCTGTTAAAAGTAGCAGTAAAATTTCTCTCAAATTACAATGCAATGTCTTAAAAACGAAGTCCTAGATGCATAGTCTGAAATACAGAGAGAGGATCACGTCTGAAACGACCTCAATCACGAACCTATTTGATCAGAACTGATACGAAGCTACATGATATCGAAGTGGTATAAACATAAAATTTACTTGATACTATCACAGAAATTGCAAGACAAATATCGTGGTAATTGACATTATTATTTTCATTTTGACCTCTGAGTTTAGTGTACAACTTATGACCGAAGTTCACTTCATAACAATGAAATCCCAGGTTCGATCTTCCCGCATGGCACCTTGAGCAAATTTCATTTTCCTTAGTACAGTCCTGACCTGAGACTATGTTGGCAAATTGGGTCGACGAAAACTGTATAGAAGACTGTCAGAAAGATGGGTTGTGTAAATGACTGAATCCGCACCGTCGAAACCTACGGAAATCCATCTATTTATTTAAAAATTGCTGGTGTATTGGCAACAATATCTTGCGATTAGAGGCTGTTATTGCTCCAGATCATTTTTGATCAAACTATGAGAAAAGATATTCCAGGCGTAAAACCCCATCATTTATCTTATTCTACAGTTGTTCTTTTTTTAGAACATTGTCAATTTATAAGATTTTGCTGGCAAATTCTTAAATTAACATAAGCATTTATTTACACGAAAGAAAATTACCGGAGAACTTTCTTCTAATTCTTCCTAATCTTTCTGCTAAAACTGTATTGAAACCATTTATGTGGAAGAAAAAAAAAAAGAAAAAAAGCAATGCAACACCAAGCGTTTCAATTGGTCCCACTCCACAAGGTTCAACGGGACCTACTTAAGCAAGCCAGCACGCTCGCAGTATTACCACGGGTGATGGCGAGGCCGAGGCGTTCGAAAAGCCAAGCGCCCACACGGGTATCACCTAACACCTCGGTGAGGTGTGCTGCCAACGACGACAAGAAATTCACGGTTTGTTGCCCAGTATCTCCGAACATTTCAAAAGCCACAAGTTGGACGAAATAGTTCAGTCAGGTCCCGATACTTCATGGTTTACGTATCAAAGACTAATTTATCCAATGTGTCTTTTTTCATTTTTTTTAAAGACGATAATGTATTGTGAACTGAGGGATATTTGGCTGGCATTTCTCCTAGGTCGGGCGATTAAATAAAACTTCTTTTAGTGGCATATGCAAACGCACATCGATAAGGCCTCCAAAATCAATTATTAAACGAATCAATTAGTTTTTGCAATATGAAATAATTTTTGAGTTTAAAATTTACGAATTTGGTTTACGGTATTAGATGTATTTATTACAGAAAAGAGGGTGACACGGCTGTTATTTCTAGACGGTCAAGTGACAATGAAGAGATTCCTCGTATTTCAATTTGTTTTATTCATTTTACGCTCATAACAACCACTTTGGGGTACTTTTTGGTTATCTCACCCCCATTAAAAAAATTGGGTTATCTCCTTCATCTCCCAAAATTGTTCAACCCTCGAAAAAAAAAAGTGAATACATGAAACATCTTATTGAATTTGATATTTTTATAACAAATCATACAAAACTGAAAAGATTAATAAATATGAAAGCTGAAAAAAATTAAACATTTTACTGAATCTGATAATATTTTTATAACAAATCATACCATGTCTACTGAGGAGGGCAAACGTCAACAATGTGTTGAAGTATTGAATCAAAAGATCGAACTCTTTTGATCCAATCTCTTGTCGCCACATAAACTCAAATTTTTAGAGGGGAGATAACCCAGTTTTTTAATGGCAATTTTTTTAATGGGGGTGAGATAATCCAAAAGTACCCACTTTGGTTTTCTGCAAAATCATACGATTATGTAAAAACAAAAAAAAAAA
>NC_068983.1:81546924-81553890 GCF_001194135.2 Octopus bimaculoides
AAAAAAAAAAAAAAAAAAAAAATTGTGGGGGATTGCGTGATTTAAGGCCTATTTGGCTGTTACTTTTAGCGCATCTCTCGACCACGATACAAGCACATTTCGCGTAGAATATATTTGGCAATACGTGCAATCTCACAGACAAAAGAGTTCTCATGTTTGGCTTGTTACTATGAAAACCGGGCATGAATATGTCTGTGGCTTACGAATGGCTAAATTACCCAAAATCGTCTTCCCATTGTCGTGGAGGCCTTCCAATGGGTCTTTCCCAACCTCTTGGATACCAATCAATCTATTTAAGTTCATGTTATTGCTTCATTTTCTTTATAGTCTTTTGTTCATTTTACTCGTTCATTTCTTATTATTTTGTGGTATATTGATCATGAAATTTTTTAGCAGGCAATCTGTCTAGGCCGCCGTTGAAGCAAAGGATAATATACAAGCTGCTAGAAACAACAGCAAAATTTCTTTCGCTTTCACTCAACCGTACAATAATAAAAATAATAATAATAATAAAATTAATAATAATAATAATAATAATCTGGAAATATAGGTAACTCGAATGTGGAATCTAAAAACAGAAACAATTCCTATCATAGTAGGTATAATAAAAAAATATTCAGACAAATACATGACAAAAACACCAGGACTTACAAATATATATAACATACAGAAAATTGCACTACTGGGTACTGCACACATCCTACGCAAAACACTTTCAATACAGTAACCATAAGAGCGCCACAGCAAACCACTGCACATACCCAAGGCACACAGAGCTGCGCTCGGTAGTGAAGTGAAAGCACGTTATAAAAATAAAACTACTGAACAATAATAATAATAATAATAATAATAACAATGATAATAATAATAATGATAACAATAATAATAATAATAAAATTAAACAAAATTAATCACAGTCCAGGCTATCATTGGTAATTACTGTCCTAGAAAAAAAAAAAAAAACAGCTTTATCAAGGCTGAAATGTTGATCATAGGCCAGCACAAACAAAGTATTGATGAATTCTTTAAAGAATAATAAAAATTAATGGATTATTTTTTTGTAACACTTTTTTTTTTTTTTACATTATACATTTTCCCGACAGTTTATAGTTAACACATTAAGAGTTTACCTTTTATTAATGAAATAATTAGCGAGTCCGTTTATAATTACGGTCTTCTTGATGTAAAAAAACGATTAAATTTGATAAAAGATACGGTCAAAAATCATTATTCTTGTAGGTATTTTATGTATTTAACGAGAAATCAGTTGCGCGTAGACATCGATGAAATGCATGAATTTATGACTTTTCTTTTTTAATAACGTAGCTTTTACTATAATTTACTTTTTTCTGATGAAAGAAAATCTTTCCTCAAAGATATAAATAATTGTATAATTACAGGATCTTTTCTGTTTGGCTGCAGCTATGGAAATTTCAAAGTTTATTGAAAATTTTAAAAAATCGGGTGTATTGATGTAGTTTTCCAAGTTGAATCTCAGAAGATATTTCACTTTTTCCAGAAATTTTTTTTAAAAGGCTTAAGAGGTTTGAAATTTGATAATTTCCACCCAGTTAGAAAACAAGATTCAGAAATTGTCATTTCGTGCGTGACAGCACGAGTTGTCAATAATCTAAAAATAGAGTTTTGATATGAAACTAAATAAATCAACTTTTGCTTTACGCACGACATTTAACTCCTCATAACTTTTTTTTTTTGTGTGTTTGGAATTTCCAGAAAATTTTTGCGAATTTGTGCGTGATTTAATGTCTGTTTGGCTGTTACTTTTAGCACATCTCTCGACCACCAGGATACAAGCAGCAGATGGGCACATTTCGCGTAGAATGTATTTGTTGACACGTGCAACCTTATAGACAAAAGGGTTGTCATGTTTGGCTCGTTACAAAAACGTGCAAGTGATTGTCTGTTGGTCAAAAACTTTCATTGATAATTTTCACATTGTATGATGCGAGTATTCACAGCAAATTCATTGACATTTATCAGAAATACAACAAATTAGTTAAATACGAAATCTGAGCGATCTAAACGACACAAACTGTACACTTTGAATCCATTATATTTCATTGTAATAACTGAGCTACGAAGGATGACATAACGCCATGGTGAAGTTAATAGCTAAAGATGTGAAGATTCCTCCTCTATCGCATAAGAACGATATAAGAACCAAGGCGGTGGTTTAAACACCTAAAATAACTCCTTATAACTCTTAATTTGGGGGTTGGATTTTCAGAAAATTTTTGCGAATTTATGTTCTGCACTCGGGAATTCATTTGATTATTAAAAAGAGATTTAAAAAAATTTTTAACCTCTCCTCTCATCCCATAAATCCTAAAACTTCCACTCGTTTTCGAATTGTTTTTTAAAATCAAAGATTCGGACAGTCCGAATTTCCTGCTTAAATCCCAGCAGTAGACCATCCTTAGATGCATCATCATTCCATAAAATGTGTTTATGGGGAGAAAAATATCGAAAAGCGTCAACACATGCCAGAGTGGCAGAATATCGAGGACAGTATTAGACAGGTGTGGTAAGACAACAGCTAAATCACCTTTAAATCACGCGCGCGCGCACACACTCACACAAATGTTGTTCCATAATCGTATGAATTCTTGTGTGTACACAAACACGTAAAAATTTTCTGAAAAATTCAAACAATAAAACTAGAAAAGCACTCGGAGAGCGCAGACCTCCGCTAAGCTCATTTTAAGATAGATACGCAAATAAAATTACTAATAGAGAAACGAAAATAAACTTTGGAAACAGCAACACCACCATAGGTTACGTGTAAACGATGAACGTATTTTCAAGGGAGAACGTGTTTTCTTGCAATACATACCAATACATACATCAAAGGTAAATTCTTTTAAGGGGTCCTTAAAATATTCCTGCGGATCTCCAATTTACTATTTTGCTGTGCGGACCCCCCAAAATCTTATATGGACCCTGGTTGAGAACCACTGATTTAGAATAATGTACATATAGACTCGAAAAAAAAAAATTTTTAATCAATATGTCACGTAGTGGATGTAAATAGTTTTCAAAAATTAATAAATATCAATAATGTAAGTGTCCAGGTGTCAAGCAAAAAAATAAGGATATTAGAGTGTTCTGAATCAGTAAAGATTTTGCGCGTGGCAATATATAAATAAGTACAAATAGAGGAAGTTTTAGAAGTGGATAATTAATTACACAAGAGCTGGCGACCTCCGAAGACAACCGGAGAAAATTGCACAAAACCACATAGACCAAACTACTAAAGCAACGTCCATCTCCAAGCTCTTCTCCAATGTTAAAAAAATGTTCACACAGACCGTATCCGCACTCTCGTCTAAATTTCAAAGAATTTGCCGGAAAGCAATATTTCCAAAATCTATCTCTGTTTATTTTCCAGTGAAAAAGGTTAATGAAGGATCAGTACGATCACACGGGATAGTATCGACTAGCCTTTGCGCGACGGGTCCCCCACGAGTCCGCCTTATCAACTGTTGACGGCCCGGTAAGTGCCGACCGTGGTGGCAACGGGTAACGGGGAATCAGGGTTCGATTCCGGAGAGGGAGCATGCGAAACGGCTACCACATCCAAGGAAGGCAGCAGGCGCGCAAATTACCCACTCCCGGCACGGGGAAGTAGTGACGAAAAATAACGACGCGGGACTCTGTCGAGACCCCGCGATCGGAATGTATACACTCGTATTTATTTTCAAAGGAACATTAATATTCTATGAAAAGCAGAAGTAAAAGATGCAATGACACAGGATTTTCAGTAAGTAATAAAATTTTGAATATAGAAAACATTGTACCAATTGTACTTGTGTTTGATACTAACGGTATTTCGGAGAAATACTGAAGTTATTCTGTTGTCTTTTATATGTCAATGATCTATTATCCTAGAAGTTTTAGTTTTAGAAAATATTTTTTCTCTTTGATTAGCAATGATTTCTACCATATCTTATATGGCATTTTTTGAGATCCTTATAATATAATGTGCTTTACTCTTTCGTACTAGCACGTATATAACCATTGACGTATATGTCTGTACCTCATTTGGTAATCAAATTCAGTTTTACTTTCTATACAATTAAAACAACCGGGTGTATTAGAGCAACAACGTTAAAACGAGTGGAAAGCAACAATAAAAAAGATTACGGATTTCTTGCTGTATCTTCTGAATGATACATCGCTATGTGCAACAACAAAGGCTACTGTCAAATGACTGCTGAAACAATCTTGCAAAGTTTCTACTTTGTTCGGTATCAACGTGGCTGGGAATATTTTTGAAATATGTGAATTTCTGGCATGTAGTTTACAGCATCCAGGCACAACAATCAGTGACTGCTTGAAGCTGATCAAGAAGTTGAAGAAATCTCTTTCAAAAATGAGAAGTGAGAAAGTTTTTGAAAACTATTTCGGCGAAATATCCTCTGCTGACTTTGTGAAAATGCCTAACACTTTTCGTTCCAAGAATACACCGCTGCGCTTCAGACATACAACAACTACTGAAGATGTAATCGATGACTGGCATCGGCAATTTTTCAGCATCATTGATGTCGTCGAAAATGAATGGAATTGCCGCTTTCAGCAAGAGGAAATGTGCATATGCTACGAACGAGAGGATTTGCAGTTATCAGTAGTCAGCCGTGGGATGCCTGAGCCTGAAAATGCATACCTGCTTTTTTTCATTTTACTTGCTTACACTGTCATCACAAATCAAACTCCTTACTGGCCTGTAGACAGAAAAAGAAGCTTTGCCCAAGTAATTGCATAAAAATGTTGAAAAGGAGAGCTTCTGATGCTGTTATTCGCTCTAGCAAGTCTTGATGCCAGTACAGCTTATACTGTCTCGTACATATGGAAAAATGCTTCAAATTATTCTCTCGTTTTGGCAATGAAACTTTCCATGTGGATGTGCAAAGCATTTTTCTTGCACAAGTTTTTATACACATGCATTATGACATAGCGTGTTAGACGGAGTTACTTCATCGTGATATGGAACAAGGTCTTCAAACGGTGAAGTGCATTGAACTTTCTCTTGCTTGCAGCTTGCTTATTCTGTCTTTGCATCAATCGAGAGAACGTTCACGGCACTTCGCTATTTGGAGACCTGGCTCCGTATCATAATGACGCAGCACTGCCAAACACGCCGTGCCATAATGCATCTGCATAAAAACTTGTGCAAGAAAAACGCTTTGCACATATTCAAGGAAAGTCTCATTGCCAAAACAATCGCGCGAAGAAAATATTTTGGAAAAATTTGAAGCACTTTTATATATGTACGAGAGTAGGCTGAAAAGTTCACAGGCTTACAATGAAGGAGAGATATGAAAGCTGTGGAATCTTGCTTGCAGTAATTTCAAGATTTCTTATTAATAACTGCATTATTTCTTTCCGGGTAAACTGACATCTGATTATTCAGAGAAACTTTAAATGCTAGCAACTTCTCTTGAAAATCAACTAAATTTGGCATCATGCCATAATGAAATACCCGTAGAAAAAGGGTTTAGCTCTCAAAGACATTCATGCTGACATGATCGATACATTAGGGGATGATACTCCAGCTTTGCCAACAGCGCAAAAGTAGCAGCTGAATTTAGCAGAGGAAGAGAAAGTCTTGAGAAGATCCATGGTCTGGACGTCCTGCATCTGAAGATAACATTGATCGTGTTCACCACATGGTGATGGATGACAGGCGATTGACTATAAAGCAAATAGTCAATGTTATTAGCATATCCCGTGAGAGAATGGAAAATACTGTACACAATGAACTTAACATGACGAAGGTTTCTGCTTGGTGGGTGCCACGTCTTCTGACACTTGATCAAACACGCGCCAGGCTGATCACATTACAGGAATATCAGGAATATCTGATATTGTTTGAGACAGATCCAGCTTGTTTCTTTGAATGTTTCATAACCTAGAATGTGTGTTGGTTTCATCGTTTTGAACCAGAAACAAAGAGGCAATCCGTGCAGTGGAAACACTCCACTTCACTTGCTCCAAAGAAGGCAAGGTCGTTTCATCCGCAGAGAAGTTGATGACCTCAATTTTTTGGAATGCAAAAGGCATTGTGTTTATTGACTATCTTCAAAATGATCACACCATCAATGTAGAGTTCTATGCCAACTTGCTAAGGCAGTTACAAAAGGCTATCAAAACCAAACTTCCAGAAAAACTGATAAAGGGGGTCTTGTTTCATTAGGATAATGCTTCAGCGCACAGGTCCTTGGTTTCAATGACTGCTTGCCTGATTGTCTTGATAACCTCCCATATTTTAGTGATTTGTTTCCATCTGACTATCGAACATGAAAAAACATGGGCACCTTATCTGATGCTGATGACTTTTTTGACCAGCAGGATGGCTTCTTCATCAATGTGATCCAAGCACTGCTACACTGATGGAAGTGCATGGACACTAAGAGGAAATATGTTTAAAAAATGAACTTCATTTGGCCACATTCCATGAAAGTGTCTTGCTCACCTAGGAACATTTCAACCGACCCTCATAATAATGAAAATTATTATTATACCTGCATTGGTATTAATATTAATATTGAAAAATCTTATTTTTTTTGTAAAAACATTTTGGACCCCGAGTTTGAACCCCCTAAGCAAATTTTGTTCGCGGGCCACTGAAGATGTAAATTCTTTCTTAAATGAAGCAATCCAAAAGATGCTGATGGGTAATTTCAGAGCTACCAATAAAATATATATTTAGTTGGATGTCCTGACTAGATCTAAAAAGTACGTCCTCGTCCATATGTGTGTGGATAACCCAAAACGTTTTGATGTAACTGTTACGATTATATCTTGTTTTAACTAGTGTGTTCAATAGATATGTAAGGTACGACCGTGCGAACTCATACAGGAGATATGGTGACGAATGGAAAAACAGAGGACTCCTTTTATTTAAACGCGTCACACGGTCGAACACAAAATAATATATATCAATAA
>NC_068983.1:81553900-81554168 GCF_001194135.2 Octopus bimaculoides
GAACACAAAATAATATATATCAATAATGATATACATGATATGTTATACGACGATAACATAGATGACCAGTAATGAAAGACCACAACCGTAAAAGATGAACAACAGAAATATTTATTGCAGCGTTAAAGATGTATGTCTGTGTGAGAGTGTGAATGCGACATATAATAACATAATCAAAGACAGGCCGTCATACAAAGAAAAGTATGTATGTGAGTGATACATGTGTGTGAGTTATTACAGCAGATGGAAAGAGAGTCAATAACACGTG
>NC_068983.1:81554785-81557787 GCF_001194135.2 Octopus bimaculoides
CTGGACGAAGCTGTTGAAGTGGTCGCTGGCTGATTGTTGCTGCTGCTGTCGTGTGGTACACGGAACAGTCTCTAAGAGAAACTGGACCGAGACAAATTTGGTGGGTATGAGTTGATCTATTTATAGCGTATTATCGGCTCACCAGACATCAGAAATATACTCTATCACGTGACCTTATTAAGGGCTGTGATTGGTCAGTTTGCGTTCTGGCGGGAACGGTTCGAAGAATTTGCCGCTTCAAATAATAATCAGTCACGTGATGACAAGGTTGATGTTTTCCGCTACGTCCGCGTTTGTTTATATTTAAATGAGAAGAATAGCGATAGTAGTTTTGTATCTAATGGCGATAGGTAGTTTCACTACAGATATAATTCCGTATATTTTGCCTTTTACATCAGTAGTGTTTTAATTCCCATTTTCTTTTTGTATAACTTCATCACCCTTACGTTTTTAAGTAACTCTATCCAGCTCCGTACGTACTGTAACCCCATATTATTCAACGTCATTGTATTTTCTTCGAGTTCCTATAGTGAATAAAAATAATGTTTATTATTATTGGATGGAGGAAGGCGGCAAGCTGAACGGATCGTTAGCCCGCCGGACAAAAGGCTTGACAGCATCTAGTTCGTCTTTATGTTCTGAGTTCTAATTTCGCTGAGGCAGACTTTGCCTTTCATCCTTCCGAGCTCGATGAAATAAAGTACCATTTGAGCAATGGGGTCAATGTAATCGCCTTATTCCCTCTCCTAGAATTTCAAGTCTTGTGCCTTTAGTAGAAAGGATTATTTGGTGGAGGGGTTGAGTTAATAATTACAGTCGCTCCGTCCTCTTTCCTTCTATTTTACAATATATATGTGTGTGTGTGTGTGTGTGCGTAATCAATTAAGTAAACAAAAGATGGAATTAGTATAATTCTTTATTTTGTACTACTATCGTTACGATCCATCCTGCGTCCTACAAAATTTCGTCTTCTCTTATACAAATTTCATCTTCTGTTTACTTAATCCATTATTATCTCAACTGACACTGCGGAATTCCTGAAGTAAATCCAAAGGAAATATACCTCAACTGCAGATGGCACTAGGTAGCCCAAACTGTGTCAGTGCTTTACTCAACACATCAACACACTAATTGACGTATACTCATTAGTCCAAAATAACACACTGACGCGCGCGCGCGCATCTTATAACATAAATGGCAATTCCGTGAAGTTCTGTTTTCTGCTGCGAAAAACGGCGACCAAAACAATTGTCATGCTTCAAACATCTTACAAGGACGCTGCCATGAGCAAAACACAAGTTTATGAGTGGTTTACTCGCTTTAGGAATGATCATTTGTCGCTTGAAGACCAACCTCGTTCAGGACGACCACTGACCTCCTCGGATGAATGACAACATCATGAAAATTCACGAACTGATCTTGGAGAACCGTCACATAGCAATTGACAAACTTGTTGATATGACTGGTGTGTCCTGGAGTTCCTGCCAACGAAGTTTCAGCGAGGAATTGCTAATGAAAAGAGCTGCAGCAAAATTTGTGCCTCGCTTGCTCAGTACTTATTCTATCGGTCTCTCTTGCCGAAGCGCTAAGTTACGGGGACGTAAACACACCAGCATCGGTTGTCAAGCGATGGTGTGTGTGTGTAGGGGGGGGGGAACAAGCACAAACACACAAATATACATACACATATACATATGCAACGGGCTTCTTTCAGTTTCTGTCTACCAAATCCACTCACAAGGCTTTGGTCGGCCCGAGGTTAAAGTAGAAGACACTTGCCCAAAGTGCCACGCAGTGGGACTGAACCTTGAATCGTCTGGTTGGGAAGCAAGCTTCTTACAACACAGCCACGCCAGCGCCTATATATACATACATATATCAGACAGGCTTCTTTCAGTTTCCAACTTCACTCATAAGGCTTTGATTGGTCTGTAGCTAAAACAGAAAACACTTGCCCAAGATGAAACGCCGTAGGACTGAAGCCGGAAGCATGTCACTGAGAAACAAACTTCTTACCCACGCCTCTGTGTGTGTGTGTGTGCGTGTGCGTGCGAGCGTGTCTGTGTGTGTGTGTGTGTGTGTGTGTGTGTGCGTGTGTGTGTGTGTGTGTACCTTCATTGTTTGGATTTTTTTCCCACATTTTTGACATATAATTGTATTATATTTATGGCGCATCAAACTACATCTTGCAACACATCAGTGCGTCACAACGAAACCATTGGTATAGCGTGTCAAAAAGGTAGGTCGCATATCTACGGACTGATCGCTGACTGCTATGGAATATTGTGTCAGTGATCAGTTCGTAGATAAGTGAAACAGTATAAAACTAAATGTAACAGTATATGTGTGTTTTTAAATCACTTAATATGTCTCTTCAACGAACGTAATTGTTCCAGTTTTAACAGACGATCTTAGATCAATTCACTTGCCAAACAAACATAAAGCGCACACACACAGACGTGTGTGTGTGTGTGTGTGTGTATGAATGTCTGCGTCTGTATATGTTTCTTTATGGTGACCTTATTCGTCATGCCATCCCACTGAAATGGCGAAAGGAAAGAGCGAAATGGGCGAACAAAAATCAGTTGGAAGCGCATGATAAGTTTCAACCTATGCTTCGAACGATGCAGATCTGCAGCGGGATCCAATAGTTATCTAAGAGGTCACGGATGGAAAGTTAGAAATGCCTTTGACTACAAAAAAGCAGAAGACAGAAATCATCTGTGAAGATGGAGCTATCATTATATACGCAAATATGTATGAATGTATGTCTATATGTATGTATGTATGTTGTTCAATGCTCAAAATGCGGAGTAGATAGACAGCCGACAACTGATGAAGGGTCTTTCCTTGTGTTACTTCTCCTGTTACCCATTTGTTTCACTCGTTCTTTGCGTATTGAACTCATTTGTTTTCGTATTTCATGTTGTTTACTATTGGTGACAGCCTATACCCATATATATATATATATATATATATATATATATATATATATATATATA